>NC_091181.1:11845465-11890465 GCF_040958095.1 Procambarus clarkii | reverse complement strand
CGTACCTCATGGAGATGGGAATGCTACATTTGAGGGGAATTCTACAGTCACAACCCTCTTTCGCAGAACAGATTAAAAAGAGCCCTGAAGCTAGGTCTGCAGTTAGGGAAGTTGCAATGGAAGTGGTTTCTTCTTAGGAAGCAGCTAAATGTACTAGCCAGCTGATAGATCGGAAAAGAGCAGTAGTAATAGTAGGCATTAAGAAGCAAACAGGGACCGGTCCAGTGGACAGGAGAGACAGGAGAATGAATTAAGTTAATGAGATCCTTAAATGAGTAAAGATTGAGAGGGCTGTCCAAAATATCGAAAAGGTTTTCAGGATCAGATGTTACAACAAGGACAGAAACCGACTGATAAAGGTGGTATTCACAAGCAAGAGAATGAAAGAGGACTTGATAGCAAGGAAGAGTAGACTAACAAATGTACAGAAGTTCTAAGAAGTATTCGTACAGAGGGATATGACAAGGGACAAGAGAAGGAAGGCAGCAGCCATGAGGAGGGAGTGCAGGGAGAGAGAAAGGAATCAGGGAGCCACAACCCCAAGCCCTACAATCCCAGAGGGGAGCAGGGATCCCTCCACAAGCAGCTCAACAGACACAGTGACAGAAGTACCTCCCCACTTTCCCCTCCTCAGGAACTCCCATCTCCCCCACCCCCAGGCCCTCCCTAATGACATCCCTTCTCCCCCACCCCCAAGCCCTCCATTCCCCCTCCCCCCCCCCCCAAACTCTCCAGTGTCCCCCACCCACCTGAGCTCTTCCTTCTTCCCCACTCTCCTAAGCTCTCCCTTTTTCCTCAACCCCCTCAGCACTCCCTTTCCCCCAACCTCACCCCCCAAGCCCTCCTTCCTGTTATGCCCCCCCAAGCCCCCAATTCCCCCCCCCATCCCTCAAAACCATCCCTCCTCCAACACCCCCCCCCAAAGCATCCCCTTCTCCCACACTCTCCAAAGCCTCCCCCTCTCACCCACTCCGCCAAGCCTCCCCTTCTCACCCACCTCCCCCAAGCCTTCCCTGCCTACCCACCCCCCAAGCCCTCTTTTCTCGCTAACACCCTCAAGCCCTCCCCCTACACCACCCTCCCCGTACCAGATCCTCCCAGCCCCCGCACAAATCAGATCCCCCAGGTCCCCCATCATAGGCCCTCTCATCCCAGAACTTCCATGTTTCACTGCCTCAGAGGAAGCAAACGGATCTGACAGAAGAGAGTCAGTTTTAGGGTGATGTACTCGAACATAGATGGGATCACAAGCAAGGCAAGTGAACTAAGGGAAAGAGCACAGGAAGTGAACCCAGATGTAATCGGACTCACAGAAACAAAACTCTCAAGAATCATAACGAATGGGGTGTTTCCCCAGGAATACACTGTAATTAGGAAAGAGAAGGAGGGAAGGGGAGGAGGTGGAGTGGCCCTACTAATGAGAAAAGTATGGAGTTTCAAGGAGAAGGCCATCCTGTGCTGCGAAGGATTCAGAGACTACATAACAGGCACCATGACAGCGGGAGGACCAAAAGCAGTAGTAGCAATGATATATAACCCTCCACCAAATGACAAAAGACCCAGGCAATAGTATGACAACAACAACATTGCAGTTACCACTATAATTGAGAAGGCAGCCCCTGCTGCCTGTAGAAATAGATTCCATCTGCTCATCATGAGGGACTTCAATCATGGAAGGATAGACTGGGAGAACAAGGATTCGCATGGAGGAGAGGATACATGGAGAGCCAAGCTAATGGAGGTGGCGATAAGAAACTTTCTAAGCCAACATCTCAGGTAACCCACTAGGATGAGAGGGAATGATGAACCAGCAAGACTTGACCTAATCTCTTTGAACGACTCCGACATAAGGAAAACGGGTTTTGAGTCCCCAGTAGGAATGAGCGACCACAGTAAGCTGGTGTACTCAAGGAGGGGCACTGGAAACAAAAAGCTGGCTATCCGGAAGGGAAACTAAGAGGAAATAACAAGATTCCTAACAGATATAACATGGGAAACAGAGCTCAGGCAGCAGACAAGTTTGTCCCAGTATAAAAGGAAAACAATGAGATGAAGATGAGAAACCCATGGGTTAATCAGAAATGCAGGCTAGCTAAGCAGCAAGGTAAAAGGGCATGGAGAAACTATAGAAATAACAGGACACTTGAGAGCAGAGAAAGATACCAGAGTGCCAGGAATGAATATGTCAGGTTGAGAAGAGAGGCAATTTTCGTATTGTCCTTCTCGGACAATACGAAAATTACATCTCAAGCAAGGCAAAGACACAACCTATATTGCTGCATAGCCACATCAGGAGAAAGACTATAAAAATGAAACAGGTAATGAAATTGAGAATAGGGGCAGACAGATTCTCTACAAACAACAAGGAAGTATGAGAGGAACTGAATAAGAATTGTTCATTTGATACATCACACTATTGTGATTTCTGTGTGTAACTGAATAAGAAATTCCAGGAGGTCTTCACATTAGAGCAGGGAGACTTTCCAGATATGAGATGGAATGGTTAACCAGGAATTAATAGAGAAATTTGAGATTACCAATGGGGAAGTAAGGAAGCTTTTGCTAGAGTTGGATGTGACAAAGGATATAGGCTCAGATGGAATCTCCCCTTGGATACTAAAGGAAGGAGCAGAAGCACTGTGCCTGCCACTCTCCATAGTGTATAACAAATCACTGGAAACAGGTGAACTGCCAAAAATTTAGAAGATGGCCAATGTAGTCCCAATATACAAGTAGGGTGATTGAACTACAAGACAATATCCCTAACTTTCATACTATGGAAACTGATGGAGAAGATTGTGCGAAAAAAGGCTAGTAGAATATCTGGAGCGAAAAACTTTGTAACATCACATCAGCATGAGTTCAGAGATGGCAAATCATGCCTCACAGGTTTAATTGAGTTCTATGATCAGGCAACAAAAATTAGGCAAGAGAGAGAGGGATGGGCACACTGCATATTTTTGGACTGTCAGAAAGCCTTTGACACAGTACCACATAAGAGACTAGTCCACAAACTGGAGATGCAGGCAGGAGTGAAAGGGAAGGTACTGCACTGGATAAGGGAGTACATAAGCAACAGGATACAGTGAGTCACTGTGAGGGATGAGGTCTCGGAGTGGCGAGGAGTTACCAGTGGAGTTCCATAGGGATCAGTCCTTGGACCTGATCTGTTTCTGATATACGTAAATGATCTCCCAGAAGGAATAGACTCATTCCCCTCAATGTTTGCTAATGACACGAGTCAGCAAACATTGTCAAAATGTTTGACAAATGTTTGACAGCAAACATGAGTCAAAATATAGACATGAGTTCTCCCATATAAGCAGGGGCTTGATGAAAAACGTAAGTGACCTCTGGTCTCTCTGGTGCCCTTGGAAAGTGGACATGTTAAGGGAAATGCCCTGAACGTTTCATTCCTTTTAAGGGTCTGAGTTTGGTGCAGTGGGTTAAGGCATACTAGTTGCTTGGTTGATACCTGGTTGATGGGGTTCTGGGAGTTCTTCTACTCCCCAAGCCCGGCCCGAGGCCAGACTTGACTTGTGAGAGTTTGGTCCACCAAGCTGTTGCTTGGAGCTGCCCGCAGGCCCACATACCCACCACAGCCCGGTTGGTCCGGCACTCCTTGAAGGAAACAATCTAGTTTCCTCTTGAAGATGTCCACGGTTGTTCCTGTAATATTTCTGATGCTCGCTGGTAGGACGTTGAACAACCGTGGACCTCTGATGTTCATACAGTGTTCTCTGATTGTGCCCATGGCACCTCTGCTCTTCACTGGTTCTATTTTGCATTTTCTTCCATGTCGTTCACTCCAGTATGTTGGTATTTTACTGTGCAGATTTGGGACCTGTCCCTCCAGTATTTCCCATGTGTATATTATTTGGTATCTCTCTTGTCTCCTTTCTAGTGAGTACATTTGGAGAGCTTTGAGACGATTCCAATAATTTAGGTGCTTTATCTCGTTTATGCGTGCCGTATATGTTCTCGTGTATTCCCTTAATTTCAGCAATCTCTCCTTCTCTGAAGGGGGAAGTGAATACTGAGCAGTACTCAAGACGGGACAACACAAGTGATTTGAAGAGTACAACCATTGTGATGGGATCTCTGGACTTGAAGGTTCTCACAATCCATCCTATCTTTTTTCTGGCTGACGCAATACTTGCTTGGTTATGCTCCCTAAACTGAATTCCATGAGTCTGGACCCGGGGCTGAGTGCATGGGCATATTGTCAATTTCTCTTTCAAAATCTGCCACGCACATGTTGATATCAGTTATATTTACAGGTGTTTGAGTATCATTCATAAAGAAATTGTCCGAATCTTCCACTTTCATTCTGAGTATCGGAGTGCTAAACATGTCCTCATACTGCTTTTTTAGGATTTCACTAATTTCTTTGTCATTCTCAGTGTATGAACCTTCACTAATACGAATAGGTCCAATACTGGCAGTGGTTTTCGCTTTTGATTTAGCATATATGAAGAAATATTTTGTGTTTTTCTTTATTTCTTGAATTGCTTTCTGTTCTAGTTGTTTTTCTTCAGTCTGATAGGAATGCTTCAGTCTCTGTTCGATTTCTTCAATCTCCCTGTTTAAATTATTTCTTCTCTGTATGGAGTGTCTGCTTAAGCATTTCCGTTAATTTCTTCCTCCTTTTGTAATGTCGTCTGCGTTCTCTTTCTACATTGGATCTCTTTCCGGCTTTCCTCAAAGGAACATGTTTCAGACAGACTTCATATGCTTCAGAAGTCAGTTTTTCTATTCCTTGTGTAGGATTTTTATTTCTTAGAACATTTTCCCATTGAATGTTTGTAAGTTCCCTGTTTTTTTCCTCCCAGTCTATCCTCTTATTATTAAAATTTAATTTATTGAATAGCCCTTCTCGCTAGTTGTTTCTCTTGGGCCTACTACCATTATTAATGTTAGTTTGCACTTCAATGAGCTTGTGGTCCAAGTACATAGTGTCTGAGACAGTAATGTCTCTGATTAGCTCCTCAGTGTTCGTGAATATCAGGTCCAGCGTGTTTTCGTTCCTAGTTGGTTCTATAATCTGCTGACTGAGCGAGAATTTGTCACAGAATCTCAGTAGTTCTCTGACCTGTTGTTGGTTATTTCCAGATTAACTTCCTGCTATGATGTTATTGTTTACTATTCTCCATTTTAAACTGGGTAGAGTGAAGTCTCCAAGGAAAATGATATCTGGTACTGGGTTTGCTAGGTTATCAAGGATATTCTCTATTTTGTGGATCTGTTCAGTGAATTCCTCAACTGTTGCATCTGGCGGTTTGTATATAGCTACATGCTATAGTTATGCCAGTTGTGTGAGCAAATGTGCTGTCTGGTTTCGAGTCTACCTGGTGGGTGGTGTCTAAAGTTGTGTTAACTTCACTTGCGTCTTTAGGCAAGTTTGTGGGCAAAATATAGATATGAGTTCTCCCATATAAGCAGGTGCTTCATGAAAAATGTAAGTGACCTTCCGCCAAACAAACACCGAAATTACGACGTTGGTACAACATTCGAACAAGTTTTAATACCTCCTACCCAGTTATACCAACCAATACAGGAAGTTGTAACAACGTTCTAATATGTCATAAACACGTTAAGCCAAGATGTAATACCTTTATTACAAGTTGTAACAAGCGGAATATAGAGACAGTGTTGGTTTGTGTTTCCAGGGCACTCACTTCTCTGGTGCCCTTAGGGAGTTGAGATGTTAAGGGGAAATGCCCTGAAATTTCAATTCCTTTTAAGGGTCTGAGTTTGGTGTAGTGGGTTAAAGCAAAATAGTTATGCCAGTTGTGTGAGCAACTGTATTGTCTTGGTTCGAATCTACCTGGTGGGTGGTGTCTAAAGTTGTGTTAACTTCACTTGCAACTTTAGGCAAGTTTGTGTGCAAAATATAGACCTAAGTTCTCTAATATAAGCGGGGGCTTAATGAAAAATGTAAGTGACCTCTCACATTTCTGGTGCCCTTGGGGAGTGGAGATGTTAAGGGAAATGCCCTGAAATTTCCATTCCTTTTAAGGGTCTGAGTTTGGTTTAGAGGATTAAGGCATACTAGTTATGTCAGTTGTGTGATTAACTGTGCTGTCTAGGTTTGAGTCTACCTGGTGGGTGGAGTCTAAAATTGTGTTAACTTGTTATTTTAAGCAAGTTTGTGTGCAAAATATAGACACGAGTTCTCCTATATAAGCAGGTGCTTGATGAAAAACGTAAGTGATCTCTCACCTCTCTGATGTTTTTATGGATTAGATATGTAAAGGGATATGCCCTGAAATTTATATTATTAGTGGGCCAGCCAGAGGCTTAGGGCCCGCACAGGAATATCCCTGCAAAAAAAAAAAAAATCACTTGCGAGTTTAGGCAAGTTTGTGTGCAAAATATAGACAGGAGTTCTCCCATATAAGTAGGGGCTTGATGAAAAACGTAAGTGATTTCTCACCTTTCTGGTGCCCTTGCGGAGTGGAGATGTTAAGGGAAGTGCTCTGAAATTTCCATTCCTTTTAAGGGTCTGAGTTTGGTGTAGTGGGTTAAGGCGTACTAGTTATGCGAGTTGTGTGAGCAACTGTGCTGTCTGGTTTCGAGTCTACCTGGTGGGTGGTGTCGAAAGTTACGTTAACTTCACTTGTGAGTTTAGGCAAGTTTGTGGCCAAAATATATACATGAGATCTTCCATATGGGCAGGGGCTTGATGAAAAATGTAAGTATGTAAGTAACCTCCCGCTAAAAACACACCGAAACTACAACGTTGCTACAATGTTTAAACAAGTTTTAACACCTTCCTACCCAGTTATAACAACCAAATTAGCAAGTTGTAACAACGTTCTAATATGCCATAAACACGTTAGGCCAAGATGTAACAACTTTATTACTAGTTGTAACAAGCGGAATATAAAGACGGTTTCGGTTTATGTTTTCAGAGCTCTCACTTCTCTGGTGCCCTTTGGGAGTGGAGATGTTAAGGGATATGCCCTGAAATTTCCTTTCCTTTTAAGGGTCTGAGTTTGGTGTAGTGGGTTAAGGCATACTAGTTATTCCAGTTGTGTGAGCAACTTTATTGTCTGGGTTCGAATCTACCTGGTGGGTTGAGTCTAAAGTTGTGTTAACTTCACTTCTTCTTTAGGCAACTTTGTGTGCAAAATACAGACACGAGTTCTCCCATATAAGCAGGGGCTTGGTGAAAAACGTAAGTGACTTCTCACCTCGCTGGAGCCCTTGCGGAATGGAGATGTTAAGGAAAATGCTCTGAAATTTCCATTCGTTTTAAGGGTCTTAGTTTGGTGTAGTGGGTTAAGGCATACTAGTTATGCCAGATGTGTGAGCAACTGTGGTGCCTGGATTTGAGTCTACCTGGTGAGTGGTGTCTAAAGATGTGTTAACTTCACTTGCGAGTTTAGGCAAGTTTGTGTGCAAAATATAGTCACGAGTCCTCGCATATAAGTAGGGGCTTGATAAAAAACGTAAGTGACCTCTCACCTCTCTAGTTCCCTTGAGGAGTGGAGATGTTAAGGGATATGCTCTGATTTTTCCATTCCTTTTAAGGGTCTGAGTTTGGTGTAGTTGGTTAAGGCGTACTAGTTAGGCCAGTTGTGTGAGCAACTGTGCTGTCTTGGTTCGAGTCTACCTGGTGGGTGGTGTCTAAAGTTGTCTTACTTCACTTGCGAGTTTAGGCAAGTTTGTGTGCAAAACATAGACACGAGTTCTCCCATATTAGCAGGGGCTTGATGAAAAACGATAGTGACCTCTCTGGTTTCCTTGGGGAGTGGAGATGTTAGGGGAAATTCCTTGAAATTTCCATTCATTTTACGGGGCTGAGTTTGGTGTAGTGGTTTTAGGCATACTAGTTATGCCAGTTGTGTGAGCAACTGTGCTGTCTGGATTCGAGTCTACCTGGTGCGTGGTGTCTAAAGTTGTGATATCTATATAAATAAAAATTGAAACCGATTGCTTTGATGTTTTGACACAACGTTGCATTCGAATAGGCGCGTCTTTTTATATACCTACTATATAGATGCCACCCCTGTGACAGGTAAAAACAGGCGTTTTTGAAAAATAGCACCATCTGTTTCAAATAAGACCAACACAAGCTAAACTAAACATGTTACGATTCCATTTCAATGTTTCCGATTTCATTGATAAATAGAATTTTCATAAATTTCGATTTATTTTAATTCTGATTTAATTATTTTGTGTGACATTGCCTTAGAATTGAGGTGTGTTGTTTACCATACCGTTCATTTTGTGAGTATTGTTTATTTTTTATTTTTTATTATTTTTCATTTCGATTTTTGAACTGTTTTTCTTATATTTCGGTGATGGGAACATTTGGGGCCAGATTCACGAAGCAGTTATGCAAGTACTTACGAACATGTACATCATTCCTCAATCTTTGATAACTTTGGTTACATTTCTTAACCAGTTTACAAGCATGAAACCTTGCTAATCAACTGTTTTTATTGTTATAAACAGCCTCCTGGTGCTTCGGAGCTCATTAACCGTTTATTAATAGTAAACAAAGCTGCCAAAGATTGAGAAAAGATGTACAGGTTCGTAAGTGATTGCGTAACTTCTTCGTCAATCTAGCTCCAGATCATTTGATGTTCCCAATTTTCTGATGGGAACATCTGATCATTTGATCATCAGACGAGGGAGTGGGTTGTCTCAGTAAGTTTTGCGCTTCAGATCCTTCCAGTACATGAGGCACTGAAGAATGTGGAGGAGGGAGGCTTCTCCTTCATTTCCTTCAAGGAATACGTGAGCATCATCATCGCCTCCTTCTACACCAACTTCTTAGGTAACACTCCCTTCTACATCAGCAGGACAAGCGTCTCCATGATGGCTGATTTTGGATGGGGAATTAGGCAAGTGAAGAATTAAATCAGTTGACAGCACATTTGGTTTACAAATTTTCTTTTATATTTGTTCCCGTTAAACACGCATTTAATGCAATCTGGAAATAAGAACGAATTATTTACAGGAAAGGTGCTCCATTTTACCGTGGGTTTAGTGAGGTAATGTCCAGGCTGGAGGATGGAGGCATCACAGCATACTGGCGGCGGGACGTGATCGCCAGGCGGGTGCGGGAGAACAGGGAGGCCAAGACACTGGACTCCTGCGCTATCAAGCATTACACTGGACAGGTCAGCATCATTTTATGAGTATCTTTATTTCATTTCACGATAAAGTCTTAAGTTATGGGGTTGCATGAATTTATTAGCGAATACTGGGGAGAAAGATGATATTTTTCATGCTTTTAGAATAAACTGCTCAGTCAAAGATTGCCTAAATTCCGCTTCAATTTTAGGTAGAAATAAATGAAACTTGCCTAAAAGTAATTAACTTTGTGAAATGAGAAAGTGAACAATTGGAACCCCCAATTAATTTGCTTTTATACATCAAAATAACTTAAATGAGCTGATTTCCTAGGCTACTTGATATATTTATTTTAAATAACATAAATGAACATAGATAAAAGTGTAGTTTATATAGCAGTCCATTCCAGGAAACTTTATCCAGCGAGCTGACGCTAAACAAAAATGGAAAAGTATATTTCAGTGGTTAATAATACAAATTTACTAATTCATGTGAATGTAAAATATATATTGGAAATACAAATCATGGTCTCTGCTAATAGTTCTCAATTAGTATTTTAAGGCTCCAACCTTCGGGATTATTTCTGAAGAATATTCTTAGTTAATACTGATCACTTGCACTCAAGATATTAACCCATCTATATAAAAAATAATATAACCTTCACAGTCTGAAATAAAAAAAAATATATGCACAAAGATTCTTAGATATTTGAATTCTCCATTTATCCTAAATAATTATCAGTTTGCTTACTCTTGCACAAACTTAATAATGTTCAGTATTATTATTATACAACTTGTAGTTATGGTAAACAAACCTTCGTGTTCTCCCTTGGCAGCATTGTAGTAATGACTGTTCCTTCAGCATGTACAAATAAAGAACAATAAAGAGCACCATATATAAAACCTAAATCACTTCTCAACTTAAATATTTTTTCCACAATAAAGTTTTATAATGAATATATGATCTGAAAAACGCAATGCTACTAATAATTTTAACATCTGTAACGAGATGTCTGTTATACAATTTTTCCCACCTGAGTACTAGAGTTGATTCCAATCTTGGCAATCTTAAATACACACATGAGTACACACCTGAGCACACCTGAATATAGGGAGCCGGTCGGCCGAGCGGACAGCACGCGGGGCTTGTGATCCTGTGGTCCTGGGTTCGATCCCAGGCGCCAGCGAGAAACAATGGGCAGAGTTTCTTTCACCCTATGCCCCTGTTACCTAGCAGTAAAATAGGTACCTGGGTGTTAGTCAGCTGTCACGGGCTGCTTCCTGGGGGTGGAAGCCTGGTCGAGGACCGGGCCGCGGGGACACTGAAAGCCCCGAAATCATCTCAAGGTAACCTCAAGATGACCAAGATCATAGACACAAGTGTGTAATTAACTCTTATAACACTCACACAGTTCGAAATATTTTATGGATTAGACAGTCCTTCGTAATTCACCTGATCAACAATGCTGGCAGACGACTCAACCGCCAAATATCTCTGTGTTTGACAAGACGAAGTGACCGCCTCGGAGTCTATCTTTCAGAGAACTGTGCAGTCTACAGGTGCCACTCCGTGGTCACCTTTTTCCCGAATTCATTATTGTTTTCCGGTTTCATTTATGAAACAATAAATAATGTTTACGTGGATAAATTTAATTTAGGTGCTCTTCTTGGCCAAATAATGAACGCCGCTGCACTAATTCGTCTTTCAAACCATCTAACAAAGCTTAAATCAAAGCACAGATCTCTAAGGTCAAACAACACCATTGCTTAGTGACATCTTTTCAGCAACTGCCGTCTAACCTTAAGAGCATCATGAACGCATCACAACGGTGGTCACTTCCCAATTACCTTCGAAGTCACGTGACGCACAGATTGTCGTCGTATTTCCTCACGTGACAGCCATGCCAGGCATCACTCACGTGACAGCCATGCCAGACATCACTCACGTGACAGCCATGCTAGGCATCACTCACGTGACAGCCATGCCAGGCATCACTCACGTGACAGCCATGCCAGGCATCACTCACGTGACAGCCATGCCAGGCATCACTCACGTGACAGCCATGCCAGGCATCACTCACGTGACAGCCATGCCAGGCATCAACCACGTGACAGCACTGCCAGGCATCACTCACGTGACAGCCATGCCAGGCATCAACCACGTGACAGCACTGCCAGGCATCACTCACGTGACAGCCATGCCAGGCATCACTCACGTGACAGCCATGCCAGGCATCACTCACGTGACAGCCATGCCAGGCATCACTCACGTGACAGCCATGCCAGGCATCACTCACGTGACAGCCATGCCAGGCATCAACCACGTGACCGCCATGCCAGGCATCACTCACGTGACAGCCATGCCAGGCATCAACCACGTGACAGCCATGCCAGGCATCAACCACGTGACAGCCATGCCAGGCATCACTCACGTGACAGCCATGCCAGGCATCAACCACGTGACAGCACTGCCAGGCATCACTCACGTGACAGCCATGCCAGGCACCATTCACGTGACAGCCATGCCAGGCATCAACCACGTGATAGCACTGCCAGGCATCACTCACGTGACAGCCATGCCAGGCATCACTCACGTGACAGCCATGCCAGGCATCACTCACGTGACAGCCATGCCAGGCATCAACCACGTGACAGCCATGCCAGGCATCACTCACGTGACAGCCATGCCAGGCATCACTCACGTGACAGCCATGCCAGGCATCAACCACGTGACCGCCATGCCAGGCATCACTCACGTGACAGCCATGCCAGGCATCAACCACGTGACAGCCATGCCAGGCATCAACCACGTGACAGCCATGCCAGGCACCATTCACGTGACAGCCATGCCAGGCATCAACCACGTGACAGCACTGCCAGGCATCACTCACGTGACAGCCATGCCAGGCATCAACCACGTGACAGCCATGCCAGGCACCATTCACGTGACAGCCATGCCAGGCATCAACCACGTGACAGCACTGCCAGGCATCACTCACGTGACAGCCATGCCAGGCATCAACCACGTGACAGCCATGCCAGGCACCATTCACGTGACAGCCATGCCAGGCATCAACCACGTGACAGCACTGCCAGGCATCACTCACGTGACAGCCATGCCAGGCATCAACCACGTGACAGCCATGCCAGGCACCATTCACGTGACAGCCATGCCAGGCATCAACCACGTGACAGCACTGCCAGGCATCACTCACGTGACAGTCATGCCAGGCACATATTCGTTCTACTAGAATATTCCATAAACATGTTAGTAGACTAGTTATAAAAAAATACAACATTCTAACATAAATGTTTTCTGGTATATCTCACAGAGGTGGCTGTGAGTGAACATGACTCCAGTAACGCACATTGGTGCTATTACCGACTGCTCTACCATGAGACAAACTTAAATCAATAAATTATGTACCTATCTCTACTATATAGCCATCACAGTGTTACATATTATAAGAGTGTATGTGTTTATGACCACTCACCCTAGATATATTCACCTATTACGTTTCCAGAAGTGAAAAATTTGTTTATTGACCTTATCTCTAATACCTCGTCTCATAGACTATTAATTTATTTATATTTATTTATATATATAAGGGTTCTTACATTGCAATACAGCCATTAGCAGGCATCGCGTTTCGGGCAAGTCCTTAATCCTAATTTTCCCTCACATACACACACACATCCCCAGGAAGCAGCCCATAGCAGCTGTCTAACTCCCAGATACCTATTTACTGCTAGGTAACAGGTACATCGGATGAAAGAAACTCTGCCCATTTGTTTCTGCCGGGGATCGAACGCGAATCCTTAGAACTAAGAACGCCGAGCGCTGTCCACTTAGTCGTCAGGGCTCCAATTTCCATGTTATGTCTTCTTGAGTTCTTGAGAGAGCTAAGCCTTGTTGCAGTGAAGTAAACCAAGAAAGAACGAGGGTAAGTAACTACCAACAAGACATGTCGGAAATCCGACACACGTAACATAATACAGTTATCCCATGAAGAAAAGGAGAGTGGGTTATTCTGTGACGTCATCCAACAAGACGTATATTTATATATCTCATCTCTTTTTTTAAACAACAGTTTAGTGTTTAAACTTAATAAAAAAGTGTTCACTAGGACTGAATATAATTACCAACACAAGAATTATAGCTTGACTCCCGTGTTACTGTTAAATAAAATCCGGAGTAGAACCAGGATATTATCACAACACAGAGGGAGGCAGCATCACTACAGAATTAAATCAAACGACACACTGTAGAGGTGGCTCCTTAAGAGCCGGCAAAACTCGTTAAGACACCCAGATTATGTGTCAACAAGCAGGTAGCAACCGCAACAGCCTCTCTACATACAAGAGTGCTTAAGTATCCGACTGCATTATATTCTTTTATTAGTAGTGCACTGATCAATATAGAGCAAGTAGCCGGTTATTAGCATGAGAAAACCACAAACACAGTGAGTAGCATTTTACTCAACTCTTTACTACTTACACAAATATTCATGACACAAGTACTTTATATGTTAATGTATTTTACTAATGTTAAACATCCCAAACAGGTAATTGTGAGGGAAGTTACTGAAGCAGACAGTTGGCTCCTCCAATATAACAGTGAAATTTACCCTGTTGTACACCAACCTTGCAGGTCTCCAGATAGCCGCCATTACGTGGCACTCTGAGGCACAGGGCCACACCCTAATCTGAAGTAACAACATAGTCAGCCTATTTAGGCCACACCTACAGTATCAAATATGACCTATAATTCTTGAAAACTGTAGAATAATGGTAGATTAGACCACCATATGTGGTATGATTTATAATTTATATATTAACAATAAGGTAAACATTTGCTCACAGTTATCCACTCACAGTGGTGTAAGCATTTGTCCCTCACATTGTGTGTGATAAGTTTTCGCAGGCTGAATTATAATATACAATCTACTAAATAACTAAGAACAATAATTCAATATTGAAGTTTAACTAAAAAATAATCAAATAACAATAAGATAATATTCAAGTAACATAAAATAAAATAAACTTCAAATAAAGTGAAAATATAGTAAAATTTTAATAGTTATAAAAAGAAAAAGAATAAAGCTTGTTAGGATTTTCCCACAAGATATTAAGAGAGGTTGACGCTGAAGCCTCAAAGGGCTTCTTTAAAAGGAGAAGCTTTAGGATGAGAAGAAATGGGTTAAAGACTAGAAGCACAGATGTGTTACAAAGATGTCAGGGAAAACATCTTTAGCATAAGAGTAACAAACAAATTAATGGTCTACGAGAAGAGATATTAAAGACTAAGCTCAATAAATTAATTTTCGCATCTGGAACCATAATAGGTGAATACATTTAGGTGAGTGATCGTAAATTAATATATTTGTACATATGTAACACTGTGATGGCTATATAGTAGAGATAGGTACATTATTTATTGATTTAATTTTTAATCATGGTACAGCAATCTATCTTAGCAACAATTTGCGTCATGTTCATAATGGAGTATACTCCAACAATATTGGAGTCATGTTCAATCACAACCAGCAAATATAAATAACAGAATACATTTGAGTTATAATATATATTTTTTTATATCTAGTCTACTAACATGGTAATGAAATATTTTAATAGAACAAATTGGTGCATTGGCTGTCACGTGAAGTGGGAGGAGTCATGCGTTTCTAATACTTGAGTTGAAGTGAGCACAAGCTCTTTAGATGGGTTGTGGGTCCTGTGAAAGGTGAGTTAGAGGGTGTGAATAGGGTAGGAGAATGGAGCTGTGAGTGGGATGAGTTGTAAGAGGAATAGTTAGAGAGACTTAGTGCGCAGGGACGGGACAGAGGTGGTGGTGTGAGGACATGAGGACGAGAGGTGGGGGATGGGTGAAGATTCAGTGACAAAAATAATGAAAGTAAATACAAATGGCGAAGGATGAGGACGTGTGTGGAGTGGGCCGCATATTATGTGTGGGAGTGTTTTGAACGATATAAACATTGATGTATTTCATCTTAATTCACAGGAGGGCAGAAGACAGGTAGTACTGGGCATGATTCACATGCAGGGAGCCTTCTACCTGTTGTTGGTGGGGTGCTGCATTGCCTTCCTCACCCTGCTGGGGGAGAACCTCGCCCACTGCTGCTCCTCGCCTCGTTAACACCTTCCTCACCCTGCTGGGGGATAACCTCACCCTGCTGGGGAAGAACCTCACCCTGCTGGGGTAGAACCTCACCCTGCTGGGGAAGAACCTCGCCCTGCTGGGGAAGAACCTCGCCCTGCTGGGGAAGAACCTCGCCCTGCTGGGGAAGAACCTCGCCCTGCTGGGGAAGAACCTCACCCTGCTGGGGTAGAACCTCACCCTGCTGGGGAAGAACCTCGCCCTGCTGGGGAAGAACCTCGCCCTGCTGGGGAAGAACCTCGCCCTGCTGGGGAAGAACCTCGCCCTGCTGGGGAAGAACCTCGCCCTGCTGGGGAAGAACCTCGCCCTGCTGGGGAAGAACCTCACTCACTCCCGCTCCTCGCCTCAGTGACACCCTTCCCAGCATCACCAGACCTGACGCCACGAATGGTGGTGTAGGAATCCGGCGTCACCTTCCTCACCCTGCACGCCAATATATATATATTGTTAACTGGTATACTCTCTTGTGTAACACGATCTTGTGTGATCATTGGTCCTGAGCGTTGCACCTCCACGGTGATGACACCTTGTTTAGCACCGGGCTGGCAGTTTGAGTGATGATGCCAGACGCTCTGGGAGTCTGGGCGTGGCGTTGTCATCAGTTACCGAGTCCTCACAGTTTGTCAGGCACTCATCTTGGGTGCTCAGCTCCTCCGTTAGTCACATTGTTCTGGCACTTCAATAAGAGTTGTGGTGTTTGGTACTGTATGCTGTAGTCTTGGCTTATGTTACTTTGTTGTATATGTGTCCCAATCATAGAGTTGAAATCAGTGTTAAACTTTTGTGTTCTTTCAATATTATTATCTGAAGTGTACACAGACAGCTGTATTGCATGGGATACATTACCTTTTATATTTGATTGATTAAATTAATTTAAGTTTTAAAAGTGTTTTTTTAATGAATTTACTCATGTTCCTCATATACAAATTTCAACGTTTATGTGGCAATGTTTTATGCTGTGTGAACATAACATGAGGCGGGTATGAACCCAGTACCTCCCATCACGTGACATAGTCCCATCCAGGAGTTGTACCTGATGAAAGTGTTAATGTGGTGCGCCTCTCTTCGACACCAACCCGACTGCTTGGACTTTTATATCGTAAATTTTCATCTTTCGGCTACAAATTATATTTCTACAGGTGTGGCAATTTATGATCTGTTTACTAGACTTACCGGTAGTTGCACAATGTTTTATGCACATATTCAAACTCGTTATGGTTAATTTTTTCAATTATTGCCTTACCTTTGATAACCCAAATTTGTTTATGTCCCTGCTGAATTTGATTCATTCTTCACTCTATCAGATATGCATCAAGTACCTTGGTGTGTCACCAAACATTGCTTCAATTTGCAATACGAGGTTGGAGGAAGTATTGGGCTGAAGGCTGCAATAGCATCCATGTTTTGCTGAGCATCAGGGACAAGAACACAAAATTCCATCATTTAGTTAACAATCTCCACACCCCTGAACCATTGTTCAAAGTCCGTAGATAATTGCACAGGCAGGGAATTTGTTGTTCCTCCACGAGCACAAAGAGTATCAGATTTCGCTGTAAATTTTCCTAACATCACTTTGACACTTCTTGCCCTTATTTTCAATAGCAGATTACTTTGCTAGAGCACTGAGTTAGGAAAACCCTATACGCTTCATTCAAATTGTTATGACCTTAAAACATTATTTGTTTTGTTTCATTCATTCAAAATTATTGTTTTCATGCCTTGTATTATTTTCATTATATGAGATCTTGCAATGTATTTATCGTCTGAGCAACACGCTGTGTTATCTTGCCTTCTTTGATAAATAGCGTTAGGATTGTTTGCGTACAATCTAAGAAGCGTTAAGATTGTTTGTGTACAATCCAAGAAGCGTTAGGATTGTTTGTGCACAATCCAAGTAGCGTTAGGATTGTTCGTGTACAAATTGCGTTAGGATTGTTTGTGTACAATCCTAGAAGCGTTAGGATTGTTTGCATACAATCCTAGAAGCGTTAGGATTGTTTGTGTAAAATCCTAGAAGCGTTAGGATTGTTTGTGTACAATCCTAGAAGCATTAGGATTGTTTGTGTACAATCCTAGAAGCGTTAGGATTGTTTGTGTACAATCCTAGAAGCGTTAGGATTGTTTGTGTACAATCCTAGAAGCGTTAGGATTGTTTGCATACAATCCTAGAAGCGTTAGGATTGTTTGTGTAAAATCCTAGAAGCGTTAGGATTGTTTGTGTACAATCCTAGAAGCGTTAAGATTGTTTGTGTACAATCCTAGAAGCATTAGGATTGTTTGTGTACAATCCAAGAAGCGTTAAGATTGTTTGTGTACAATCCTAGAAGCGTTAGGATTGTTTGCGTACAATCCAAGAAGCGTTAGGATTGTTTGCGTACAATCCTAGAAGCGTTAGGATTGTTTGTGTATAATCCAAGTAGCGTTAGGATTGTTTGTGTACAATCCTAGAAGCGTTAGGATTGTTTGCGTACAATCCTAGAAGCGTTAGGATTGTTTGCATACAATCCTAGAAGCGTTAGGATTGTTTGCGTACAATCCTAGAAGCGTTAGGATTGTTTGTGTACAATCCAAGAAGCGTTAGGATTGTTTGTGGACAATCCAAGAAGCGTTAGGATTGTTTGTGTACAATCCAAGAAGCGTTAGGATTGTTTGTGTACAATCCAAGAAGCGTTAGGATTGTTTGTGTACAATCCAAGAAGCGTTAGGAATGTTTGTGTACAATCCAAGTAGCGTTAGGATTGTTTGTGTACAATCCAAGTAGTGTTAGGATTGTTTGTGTACAATCCAAGTAGCGTTAGGATTGTTTGCGTACAATCCAAGAAGCGTTAGGATTGTTTGTGTACAATCCAAGAAACGTTAGGAATGTTTGTGTACAATCCAAGTAGCGTTAGGATTGTTTGTGTACAATCCAAGAAACGTTAGGATTGTTTGTGTACAATCCAAGTAGTGTTAGGATTGTTTGTGTACAATCCAAGTAGCGTTAGGATTGTTTGTGTACAATCCAAGTAGCGTTAGGATTCTTTGTGTACAATCCAAGTAGCGTTAGGATTGTTTGTGTACAATCCTAGAAGCGTTAGGATTGTTTGCGTACAATCCTAGAAGCGTTAGGATTGTTTGCATACAATCCTAGACGCGTTAGGATTGTTTGCATACAATCCTAGAAGCGTTAGGATTGTTTGCGTACAATCCTAGAAGCGTTAGGATTGTTTGTGTACAATCCAAGTAGCGTTAGGATTCTTTGTGTACAATCCAAGTAGCGTTAGGATTCTTTGTGTACAATCCAAGTAGCGTTAGGATTGTGTGTGTGCAATCCAAGAAGCGTTAGGGTGGTTTGTGTACAATCCAAGAAGCGTTAGGTTTGTGTACAATCCAAGAAGCGTTAGGATTGTGTACAATCCAAGAAGCGTTAGGATTGAGTTCAGAGTAGTAAGTTCATATTTAATTTCATCAAGTTAACCGATAAACTCTACGACCTGAATTTATTACTAACATTATAATATACCCCCACTGTGGGAAGCTTTAAATTTACCTATGTTACACAGACCACTAAAATTGTAGAGCAATAACCAATATACAGTCCACTTCAATTTAAATTGAAATAAATACTTAACTTATCCACATAAGCACACATTAACCGACTCAGCCATGAGGGTACAGAAGTCAACCAACCCGGAACTCTACTGAATTCACTAGGAGGTTCTGGAGGCCTCAAACAGGAGCCCCAACCAGGTGTTACAGTCGGCCCGCCCATATTGAGACCTGCAGGTAATGATGTTCCCACTCCTAAGCCAGGTGTCAGAGTATCACCAAAACTCTGGTTCGAGTCACGCCTTTGCCTAACAATAATTTTCTCATTGATTCATCAAGCCATTGTGACTTTGTAACTTGAATGTGGTGCATAAGAGAGTGAGCACCATTATCTGCAGGCCAGAGTGTGGGCGGCCAACTGTTAAATCCTGGTTGGGCTCCAGTTTGGGGCTTCCAGAACCTAACAGTGAATATAGTAAAATTCCGGGTTGGTAGGCTTTTGTCTCATCATGGTCGTATCGGTTAAGTTAGGTGTCTGGGAATCACCAGAATGCCGGTTCAAATCACTCCATTGCCTCAACATTATTTTCTCATATATATATATATATATATATATATATAAAATCCAAATTGCTGTAAATACACCTATTTTTGTTGATGATTGAAGCCACAAAGCTGTGGCTAACAGGTATGATTATCATGACCTGAGTACCCAAAGCGCAAGGGAATGTCACTTAAGATGCAGTGAACTTATTAGCATCATTAAGAGGAGCCTCAGCGCAACTTAATGTCCAATAGAGTGCCCCATTACCTTATGCCCCGAAACTCTGCTAATCGTGTTGTTCACCAGATGACATCACAGAGCACCCCTGGAAAAAACAATAAACAGTTGTTGTGAGACTACAATTGCATTTCAACCTTACCTATCATCTACTTTGCACATTTGGGTGTTGCTGCACTTATAGGGATTCACCCAATTGCCGTACCGAAAACCCTTTGCAGCAGTCGAACGTGGTGTATATGTCCACCTGCCACCATGAAGGATGTAACCTTTAATCTGAGTATAGAGCTATGGCGACGACCAACCTCACAAGGCGTTTGACTTGTCATCTTCAATCAGGTGCCCTTGATTGAGAAGAGAGAAGCCAATGACATCACCCTAAGAGACGCTAAATAATTAGCGTCTCTTTTATAATGAGATTATAAAAGTTGAACAACTCAACATAAATAGTCACATAACGGAACTATTCACTCGACCATCCCCAAGAGTGAGAGTAACACCATAACGCGGAAAATGCCAACGATGACGTCACCGCACAAAACGCTATGGTCACCTGAGCTCTAATTACCCTTTCACCGGACTTTTATCTTTGTATACTAAACATAATGACACAATCACCTTTCTTTACCTCAACTCTTTCTTTCGCCATTCTGATTTCATTTTGTATGTACCTGACCTCCGAGTGTAATATATCATAGGTTCCCTTATGTCTCCTCGCTTGAGAATGAACCTTGCCGATTTCGAAACGTTGTGCAAATTATAATGAGTATAATTCATTCTACAGTAAATGTTGTTTCATTTAGTCAGTCTTGAACAAGTATAACATTTGCAGAACGCTTCTTCATATTATATATATATATATATATATATATATATATATATATATATATATATATATATATATATATATATATATATATATATATATATATATATGTCGTACCTAGTAGCCAGAACGCACTTCTCAGCCTACTATGCAAGGCCAAATTTGCCTAATAAGCCAAGTTTTCATGAATTATTTGTTTTTCGACTACCTAACCTACCTAACCTAACCTAACCTAACTTTTTCGGCTACCTAACCAAACCTAACCTATAAAGATAGGTTAGGTTAGGTTAGGTAGGGTTGGTTAGGTTCAGTCATATAACTACGTTAATTTTAACTCCAATAAAAAAAATTGACCTCATACGTAATGAAATGGGTACCTTTATCATTTCATAAGATAAAAATTAGAGAAAATATAATAATTCAGGAAAACTTGGCTTATTAGGCAAATCGGGCCTTGCATTGTAGGCTGAGAAGTGAGTTCTGGCTACTAGGTACGACATATATATATATATATATAATATATATAATATATATATGTCGTACCTAGTAGCCAGAACGCACTTTTCAGCCTACTATGCAAGGCCCGATTTGCCTAATAAGCCAAGTTTTCATGAATTAATTGTTTTTCGACTACCTAACCTACCTAACCTAACCTAACCTAACTTTTTCGGCTACCTAACCTAACCTAACCTATAAAGATAGGTTAGGTTAGGTTAGGTAGGGTTGGTTAGGTTCGGTCATATATCTACGTTAATTCTAACTGCAATAAAAAAAAATTGACCTCATACATAATGAAATGGGTAGCTGTATCATTTCATAAGAAAAAAATTATAGAACATATATTAATTCAGGAAAACTTGGCTTATTAGGCAAATTTGGCCTTGCATAATAGGCTGAGAAGTGCGTTCTGGCTACTAGGTACGACATTATATATATATATATATATATATATATATATATATATATATATATATATATATATATATATATATATATATATATATATATATATGTCGTACCTAGTAGCCAGAACTCACTTCTCAGCCTACTATTCAAGGCCCGATTTGCCTAATAAGCCTAGTTTTCCTGAATTAATATATTTACTATAATTTTTTTCTTATGAAATGATAAAGCAACCCTTTTCTCTATGTATGAGGTCAATTTTTTTTTATTGGAGTTAAACTTAACGTAGATATATGACCGAACCTAACCAACCCTACCTAACCTAACCTAACCTATATATATAGGTAAGGTTAGGTTAGGTAGCCAAAAAAAGCTAGGTTAGGTTAGGATAGGTAGGATAGGTAGACGAAAAAACATTAATTCATGAAAACTTGGCTTATTAGGCAAATCGGGCCTTGAATAGTAGGATGAGAAGTGCGTTCTGGCTATTAGGTACGACATATATATATATATATATATATATATATATATATATATATATATATATGTCGTACCTAATAGCCAGAACGCACTTCTCAGCCTACTATTCAAGGCCCGATTTGCCTAATAAGCCAAGTTTTCATGAATTAATGTTTTTTCGTCTACCTAACCTACCTAACCTAACCTAACCTAGCTTTTTTTGGCTACCTAACCTAACCTTACCAATAAATATAGGTTAGGTTAGGTTAGGTAGGGTTGGTTAGGTTCGGTCATATATCTACGTTAATTTTAACTCCAATAAAAAAAAATTGACCTTATACATAGAGAAAAGGGTTGCTTTATCATTTCATAAGAAAAAAATTATAGTAAATATATTAATTCAGGAAAACTTGGCTTATTAGGCAAATCGGGCCTTGAATAGTAGGCTGAGAAGTGAGTTCTGGCTACTAGGTACGACATATATATATATATATATATATATATATATATATATATATATATGTCGTACCTAGTAGCCAGAACGCACTTCTCAGCCTACTATGCAAGGCCGGATTTGCCTAATAAGTCAAGTTTTCATGAATTAATATATTTTCTCAAATTTGTTTCTTATGAAATGATAAAGCTACCCATTTCATTATGTATGAGGTCAATTTTTTTTTATTGGAGTTAAAATTAAGGTAGATATATGAACGAACCTAACCAACCCTACCTAACCTAACCTAACCTATCTTTATAGGTTAGGTTAGGTTAGGTAGCCGAAAAAGTTAGGTTAGGTTAGGTTAGGTAGGTTAGGTAGTTGAAAAACAGTTATTTCATGAAAACTTGGCTTATTAGGCAAATTGGGCCTTGCATAGTAGGCAGAGAAGTGCGTTCTGGCTACTAGGTACGACATATATATATATATATATATATATATATATATATATATATGTCGTACCTAGTAGCCAGAACTCACTTCTCAGCCTACTATTCAAGGCCCGATTTGCCTAATAAGCCAAGTTGTCCTGAATTAATATATTTACTATAATTTTTTTCTTATGAAATGATAAAGCTACCCTTTTCACTATGTATGAGGTCAATTTTTTTTTATTGGAGTTAAAATTAACGTAGATATATGACCGAACCTAACCAACCCTACCTAACCTAACCTAACCTATATATATAGGTAAGGTTAGGTTAGGTAGCCAAAAAAAGCTAGGTTAGGTTAGGTTAGGTAGGTTAGGTAGACGAAAAAACATTAATTCATGAAAACTTGGCTTATTAGGCAAATCGGGCCTTGCATAGTAGGCTGAGAAGTGAGTTCTGGCTACTAGGTACGACATATATATATATATATATATATATATATATATATATATATATATATATATATATATATATATATATATATATATATATATATATGTCGTACCTAGTAGCCAGAGTTCTGGCTACTAGGTACGACATATATATATATATATATATATATATATATATATATATATATATATATATATATATATATATATATATATATAATATATATATATATATAATATATATATGTCGTACCTAGTAGCCAGAACGCACTTCTCGGCCTACTATTCAAGGCCCGATTTGCCTAAGAAGCCAAGTTTTCATGACTTAATTGTTTTTCGACTATATAACCTACCTAACCTAACCTAACTTTTTCGGCTACCTAACCTAACCTAACCTATAAAGATAGGTTAGGTTAGGTAGGGTTGGTTAGGTTCGGTCAAATATCTTCTTTAATTTTAACGCCAATAAAAAAAAATTGACCTCATGTATCATGAAACGGGGAGCTTTATCATTTCATAAGAAAAAAATTAGAGAAAATGTATTAATTCTGTAAAACTTGGCTTATTAGGTAAATCGGGCCTTGCATAGTAGGCTGAGAAGTGCGTTCTGGCTACTAGGTACGACATATTTATATATATATATATATATATATATATATATATATATATATATATATATATATATATATATATATATATATATATATATGTCGTACCTAATAGCCAGAACGCACTTATCTGCCTACTATGCAAGGCCCGATTTGCCTAATAAGCCAAGTTTTCCTGAATTAATATATTTTCTCTAATTTTTTCTTATGAAATGATTAATCTAACCATTTCATTATGTATGAGGTCATTTTTTTTTTATTGGAGTTTAAATTAACGTAGATATATGACCAAACCTAACCAACCCTACCTAACCTAACCTAACCTATCTTTATAGGTTAGGTTAGGTTAGGTAGCGGAAAAAGTTAGGTTAGGTTAGGTTAGGTAGGTTAGGTAGTCGAAAAACAATTAATTCATGAAAACTTGGCTTATTAGGCAAATTGGGCCTTGCATAATAGGCTGAGAAGTGCGTTCTGGCTACTAGGTACGACATATATATATATATATGTCGTACCTAATAGCCAGAACGCACTTCTCAGCCTACTATTCAAGGCCCGATTTGCCTAATAAGCCAAGTTTTCATGAATTAATGTTTTTTCGTCTACCTAACCTACCTAACCTAACCTAACCTAGCTTTTTTTGGCTACCTAACCTAACCTTACCTATAAATATAGGTTAGGTAGAGTTGGTTAGGTTCGGTCATATATCTACGTTAATTTTAACTCCAATAAAAAAAATTGACCTCATACATAGAGAAAAGGGTTGCTTTATCATTTCATAAGAAAAAAATTATAGTAAATATATTAATTCAGGAAAACTTGGCTTATTAGGCAAATCGGGCCTTGAATAGTAGGCTGAGAAGTGAGTTCTGGCTACTAGGTACGACATATATATATATATATATATATATATATATATATATATATATATATATATATATATATATATATATATATATATATATATATATATATGTCGTACCTAGTAGCCAGAACGCACTTCTCAGCCTACTATGCAAGGCCCGATTTGCCTAATAAGCCAAGTTTTCCTGAATTAATATGTCTTCTCTAATTTTTTTCATATGAAATGATAAAGCTACCCATTTCATTATGTATGAGGTCAATTTTTTTTTATTGGAGTTAAAATTAACGTAGATATTGGACCGAACCTAACCAACCCTACCTAACCTAACCTAACCTATCTTTATAGGTTAGGTTAGGTTAGGTAGCCGAAAAAGTTAGGTTAGGTTAGGTTAGGTAGGTTAGGTAGTCGAAAAACAATTATTTCATGAAAACTTGGCTTATTAGGCAAATCGGGCCTTGCATAGTAGGCTGAGAAGTGCGTTCTGGCTACTAGGTACGACATATATATATATATATATTGTGACGATAATCTCTTTCAAGAGAGATTGAGCCTGCTCTTCCCTATATCATTTACGTCATTCTATAAGTACAAGATACTACATTAAAGATACGTCCACCAGTATCACAAAACGTTTTGCCTAGGAAGCAAAGCATACCTTGCACCACCTGACACACAGGCTCTCCACCCATCGCCAACGAGCTAACTACCCATTCTCTGCCTGCCTGCTCCTGATTGGCTGGTGTATCGCCGACAGCACCTGCATCTGCACTCACGCCCTCTACCTGAGTCGACGTCTGGGCCAGCTCACGCCGTCCTCCTCAGAATATCTTTGTGCTCTTAGAAGTTGACATCTCTCTCTGGTAGACTAAGCCCTGGCTGTCGTGTACTAAGGGAGGTGGCAGCTCTAGCCAATATTCTCAGCATCTGATTATTATTATTATTGTCTTGCACTTTATTTTATATTAGAGTAAATTTCACATTTATTAATTATTCATGATGTTTTGTTTGTTGACTTGTTTTGAATTTTACGTAAGCCAAGGGATTGTCTTTGTTCATATCTTGTTTTCTAAAGTAATTAAAATGTCATTGTTTATATTTTGAGTATTGTGTGTCTTCCCATTACCTTACCACAGACAAACAGGCAAGCAGTCTCTTTTTTTTCTGTAAGTGTGACAAGGCATTGCCACCTGCCATTGGAGGACTGCCGAACATCAACACTCCAACACTTTACCGTCACATTTCATGGGGGCCTGTCCAAGGAGCTTCACTCAGGTACTAGTACCAGAACGTAAATTTGTGGTAAGCTTACTTGGCTTTGGTACAGTTACTTTTCACTATTTTCAATATTCAATTTTATTTTCATATGGTGCTGTGTGTATTGTGCATTCCGAGAGTAGCATATGGTGAGTGTGAGACAACTTTGGATTACGTGGTGACTGTAGGCCTCGGTCACTCTTAATTGGTCATCCCTCCCTCCATGTTATTACTCGTGTTTACCATCTTTTCTCGCTAGGACATTTCTCATATTTTCGGCAGATCATCATATTGGTACCCTGGTACTGTGGTCTGTCCCCGGGTCAAGAGCTCCTAATCTTCTGCAATCCGACGGTAGGAGGATAAAGAGGGTCATAGTTCCTCTAGCACGAACTTTGTTGCTGAATTGGGACCTCAGCAGCAGTTCTCGTCACCAGTTGACACCTCGCACCCCTACACGTCGGTCAGAGATGATGATATTTACCTAGGTAGGGAATTAGCTTTCTTTTTTCAGAGCACAAAAGTTCGCTAATTCTGTAAGTATCATATTTCATTTCAGTGGGAAAAACTTGCTTACGTCCTATAGAGACTCGGAAAGGTATGCCTACATTCTTGGACTACCTTATTCACTTTTGAGGCAATTAAATGTTTCATTTGTTTTAGAAACTCAGTTTCGCTTACTTAGTAGGATTTTCTTGCCCTAATCCTCTTACATTGAGTACCGGGTATAAGATTTCCTGCGATCTTGATTTATTAATCATTTACCATCTTGAAATTAACATTAATTGTTAACTATTCCACAGAATAGTTACCAGTTGCCACGTTGTCCTGTTTCTGACATTCACCATATCGCAACAGTATATTCCTTGTGCATTTATTTGCTAATTTCACAATGTTTCGTCTCCAAGCTTTCCATGCAGATCCAGCAGGTGAAATAGGGACTTTAAGTCGTGCCAAGAGGACTGAATTACAAACTCTTGCACATGAGTATCGACTAGATATTCCCCATGAAGCCAACAAAAATGAACTGCATAACCTGTTACTGGATTATCTCTTAGAGGAAGGTAAGATTGACTCTGAAACTCACGAAACTTACTCTATTGCAGATAATGCTGATTTGGCAGCTATGAAACTCAAACTAGAACTTGCTAAGATCGATCGAGAGCAGCAAAGGGAAGCAGCTGCCATACGAAAGGAAGAAAAAGAACGAGAAGCTGCCCTGGCAAAAGAAGCTCTACAACTGAGGAAAGAAGAAGCCGCCTTGAGGAAAGAACAAGAACGTGAGATTGCAACACTCCGTCAGCGTGAGCGAGTACAGCTTGAAGCAAAACATCGTCACCTGGAGATGCAACGCGAGCATGACAAACAACAGGCTGCTCTGTCTATGGAATGTCGTCAACAAGAATTCGCGTTGGAAACTACACACCTCACTCAACGCCAGCAAGCTACCGCCAGTCTTCCAGTAAGTTTCAATGTCTCACATGCAAGTAAGTTAATGCACCATTCGTAGAGTCAGAAGTCGACGTATTTTTTACCATCTTTGAGACCCTTGCTAATCAACTTAGCTGGCCTGCCGACCAATGGGCTACCCTTCTCAGAGTACATCTCACAGGTAGAGCTGCAGTTACACTCGGTACTTTGGCGTCTGAGAATGACTACCAGACCCTGAAGCAAGCAGTGTTGGACGCCTACCTTCTCTCCACCGAAAGCTACCGAAGAAAATTCCGTGACCACCTAAAGGCAAGTACCACTACCTTTCTAGAATTTGCTAATACCAAAAGTAGATATTTTATGAAGTGGCTGGAAGCAGCACATGTCTCTACCTTTGCAGAACTCGTCAACCTTATGCTAGTTGAAGAATTCTTGAGGCGTGTGCCGCCTCCTGTCCGTTTATATTTAGCAGATAAAGAAGAGACCGACTACCTAAAGTGTGCTAAGTCAGCTGACACTTACAGCCTCATCCACCGGCTGACACCAGAACCACCTTCCAGTAAGAAGTCTTGGTACAGTTACGAGAAAGTGAGTACCGATCAAGCTGGCTCGCAATTGTACTGTAAGTATTGTAGACTCTATGAACATACCATAGATAAATGTGGTAAGTCTCAATACAAAGGTAATACTGAATCCACTAAACCCAAACAGACTCCTCCTAAGTCCGGTAAGCCTGTGATGAATGTTGGTGTTCATGTTAATGATCTTTCTCTCTTCAGTAACCACCTGTATCCTGGAACTGTCTCTACCAACGGTTCAGATCCGGAGGGACGTTTCAAACTGAAGATCTTGAGTGACACAGCGGCGCTTCAATCAACCCTTTTGAAATCAGCTGTGCCCAATATCGCCTACACCGGGGAAACCGTCTTCATCACTGACCTCACTGCTACCACTCCTTATCCACTCGCCAGAGTCCACCTGGATTGTCCCTTCGTGACCGGTGAAGTCCAAGTCGCCATCAGGGAAAAGCCATTTCCCATGCCTAGAGTGCAACTTCTCCTGGGCAACGACTTGGCAGAAGACCTGCAACCGACCAACCTGATCGTCATGGACAAACCCCAGGTGTGTACCTCTGTAATGGATAATCCCATCTTTGAGTATGTTCCAGCAAAGGTTCAAGAGAGTGATGAGGTTTCTCCTCCGGTTTTAGTGACCACCCGTGCACAAGCTGCACGACCACAGCCAGCTGACTCTACTGCTACCACTGTCCCTCAAGACCCTCAGAAACTACCCCCGAATCTGACCACGTTGGAGTTCCGTAAGTTACAGAGGGAAGATCTTACCTTGACACCATTATTCTTCCAGGCTGAGACTCAACGTGACAGTATTCCTGGGTTCTTTCTAGAGAACGAGTTGCTCTACCGCAGATACATACCCAGTAAACTAAAGGAGGAGGACGATTGGGCCAACGTCGAACAAGTAGTGATTCCTGCCAGCCTGCGGCCCACTATTCTACACCTGGCCCACGGAGCACTCTCGCACTACGGTTTTAACAAGACCTACCACGGAATCCGTCAAGACTACTACTGGCCAGGTATGGTAAATAGCGTCAAACAGTACGTCAAACAGTGTCATACATGTCAGATGGCAGTTAAACCGAACCTCTCTAGCCCCAGAGCACCACTGACTCCCATCCAGGTGCCTGCAGAACCTTTTCACAGACTTATTATAGACTGTGTTGGTCCTTTACCTCGGACCAGTTCTGACAACGCCTATATACTAACCATCCTGTGTCCTACCACCAGATTCCCCATAGCAATTCCAGTAAAGAACATTACGGCTGCTACGGTGGTGAAACACTTATTGAAGATCTTCACCCAGTATGGATTTCCAAGGTAGGTTCAGAGCGACTGTGGCACCAACTTCACCAGTGATCTCGTCAAGAGGACACTGGAAGAGTTCAACATCAAACAGGTATTGTCCAGCCCCTATCATCCTGCTTCACAGGGTTCTCTTGAGCGTAGTCATCAGACTATTAAAGCACTCCTGAAGAAGTTTTGCAATGAAACCTCTAAGGATTGGGATAAACAACTAGATCTAATCATGTGTATATTTAGAAGTCTTCCCAATGAGTCTCTAGGAGTATCTCCTTATGAGATGCTCTACGGACGTAAGTGCCGTACTCCTCTCAAAGCTTTTAAAGACTCTCTACGTGATGCCACCTCCAGTGAGCATCAGAATGTGCCCCAGTTTCTTCAAAACCTACAACACATTCCAAAGAGGGTGAATAACTTTGCTAAGGATAATCTATTGAAAGCACAGGAGAGGATGAAGACTCATTACGACCAGAACAGCAAAGCAAGGAAATTTAAACCGGGAGACTTCGTGCTGGCCTATTTCCCTATCCCAGGTTCTCTTTTGCAAAAAGGTTTTCAGGACCCTACCGCATCAAGGAGTGCAGAAACAACCACAACTACGTTCTAGAAACTCCAGATAGGCGGCGGAAGACCCAGTTGTGCCACGACAACCTCCTGAAGCTATATAACGGTACTCCTCCCACTGTGTTAATAGCATATTCTTCCTTTAAAGAGCCATACATCCACAGTGAGACCTTCCCTGCTTCTCCTCCCGAAAGCACTGACACTGAGTCAGCGCTTTCCAATTCGGAAATCCTAACTGATCTTCATAACTATTTTCAGGACAATAATAGTGCACCTCTCATAAAAATCTTCAAGGAACATCAGGAGTTGTTCAGAGATGATCCACAAGAGTGTAATGTAACTCAGCACGACATCAAACTGCTCCCTGACACCCGGCCGATTCGTCAACCCTTCTACCGAATCGGCCCTAGCAAGAAGGAAGTCATGCGTGCTGAGGTACAGTACCTCCTGGATCATGGACTGGCCACACCTTGTGAGTCCCCCTGGGCCTCACCCTGTATCTTGGTGCCAAAACCCCAAGGTGAGGTTAGATTGTGCACCGACTATCGGAAAGTGAATAATGTGACTGTCAAGGATGCATACCCCTTGCCAAGGATAGATGACATCCTTGACGCCATTGGTAATGCCCGGTACTTGTCCCAAGTGGACTTGCTCAAGGGGTATTACCAAGTGTGTTTAACAGAGCGAGCCAAAGAAATATCTGCCTTTATCACTCCCTTTGGACTTTTCAGGTATGAACGCCTTCCCTTTGGACTATGTAATGCCCCGGCCACCTTTCAGAGAGCTGTCAACCGCGTCATCCAGGGCTTGGATAACACCTACGCCTATTTGGATGATATCGTTGTAGCATCCAACACCTGGAGCGAACATCTGCTCCAGCTGCAACGATTGTTCGCCAAGCTCCTGACAGCCGGCCTCACCATCAACCTGGGCAAGTCCACCTTTGCCAAAGGTAAAGTGCGTTATCTGGGTCATGTAATAGGGAGAGGCAGCCTAGCTCCGTTAAACACCCACACTCAAGCCATCAAGCATTATCCACAGCCTACCACCAGGAAGCAGCTACTGCGCTTCCTTGGTCTTGCCTCCTACTACCGTAGGTTTGTGAAGAATTTTAGTACGGTAGCAACACCATTAATCACTTTAACCAGTCCCAAGCAACGGTATAATTGGACCACTCAGCAAACCGTTGCTTTCGAACAACTCAAATTCCTGCTCTGTTCTAATTCTATTCTCGCCTCGGCAGATATCACAAAGCCTTTCATCCTCCATGTCGACGCCAGTGGTACCGGCATCGGGGGTGTCCTGATGCAGCAACGGGGTGAGGAGGTTCTACCTGTTAGCTACTACAGCTACAAGTTGAAACCCCACCAGAAGAACTACAGCACTATCGAAAAGGAGTTACTCTCCATCGTCCTGACTCTACAGCACTTTGCTCCATACCTACAAGGTGCTCGGTGTACCACTATCTACTCAGACCACAATCCTCTCCGCTTCTTACATCAAGCCCAATTCAATAACCAACGTCTTCTACGATGGGCTTTATATCTACAAGATTTCAACCTGGAGATCTTCTACATCAAGGGTTCTGACAACATCATAGCCGACGCCCTCTCCAGAGTCTATGAAGTAGAGGCAACTCCACCTATCATTCTACCACATGAAGACGTAACTTCTTCTGGAACCGCAGGCTTCGGGGGAGAGTTGATACGATAATCTCTTTCAAGAGAGATTGAGCCTGCTTTTCCCTATATCATTTATGTCATTCTACAAGTACAAGATACTACATTAAAGATACGTCCACTAGTATCACAAAACGTTTTGCCCAGGAAGCAAAGCGTACCTTGCACCACCTGACACACCGGCTCTCCACCCATCGTCAACGAGCAAACTACCCATTCTACGCCTGCCTGTTCCTGATTGGCTGGTGTATCGCCGACAGCACCTGCACCTGCACTCACGCCCTCTACCTGAGTCGACGTCTGGGCCAGCTCACGCCGTCCTCCTCATATCTTTGTGCTCTTAGAAGTTGACATCTCTCTCTGGTAGACTAAGCCCTGGCTGTCGTCTACTAAGGGAGGTGGCAGCTCTAGCCAATATTCTCAGCACCTGATTATTATTGTCTTGCACCTTATTTTGTTTTAGAGTAAAATTTCATATCTACTAATTATTCATGTTGTTTTGTTTGTTGACTTGTTTTGAATTTTACGTAAGCCAAGAGATTGTCTTTGTTCATGTCTTGTTTTCTAAAGTAATTAAAATTTCATTGTTTATATTTTGTTTTGCGTGTCTTCCCATTACCTTACCACAGATAAACAGCAAGCAGTCTCTTTTTTTTCTGTAAGTGTGACAAGGCATTGCCACCTGCTTTTGGCAGACAATGTGGACAGACAAACACAATGTGAGACACAATAGTATAAAGGTGAAATAGTAAAATGGTGCTGAGAATATCGGCTATGGCTGAAACCTCCCTTCGTATACAAGCCAGTAAGCTTAGTATGCCAGAGAGAGATGTCAACTCTAAGAGCACAAAGAATATTCTGAAGTTGATAGCTGGTCAGGGCTCCGACGTCTATTCAGGTAGAGGGCGCGGAGATGCAGTGTGCAGGTGCGCGGTCGGCGAATCACCAATCAGGAGCAGGCAGGCTGGTATAGGTAGTTTGCTGGTTTGACGACAAGCCGGCGTGGAGGGTGTGTGGAGTAGGGGGGATCTTGGGTACGTTTTGCCTCCTGGTCAAAATGTTTTGTGCTACCGGTGGACGTATCTTGAATGTAGCATCTTATACTTGTTAACTGGACGTAACTTGAGGTAGGGAAGAGCAGTTCAATCTCTAGAAAAAGATTATCGTCACAATATATATATATATATATATATATATAAGATGAATAGGAAAACCAGGGATATACTGAACATCCTGTATCAGAATCTTTACTTTAAAAACATAACGTTTCGAATACTTTTCGTATTCATCATCAGATCTAAAAGAAAAAAACAGAAATCACAGTCAAATAGCTGGTAAACAAAGAACTCATACTGAATATAATTGCCTATCAAAGAAAGGAAAAAGCTTAAAAAACAAAACACTTAAGCGCACTTAAAGTGATCAATACAAATAAAACTTATTAACTGTCACATATATTAAAACTAATTTAAAATCCATTAAACTACAAGATGAAATTTATAACTACTAAAACAAACCATTCTATTAAACTTATGTGAAGTGATCAGAAGTGAAACTTGATACCTAACACATGTAACAAAATGTATGTAAAATACAAACAGAATAAACGACAATTATAAAGTACTAACCAAAATCTTATAAAAAACTCAAATATTAAATAAAATTAAATACCAAAAAATGTATTATATATCCTAAATAAAAGATTATATTAATGTACAATGTTAAGACTTGAAATAAGTAAGAAAGGGCAAAGACATGGTAAACTAAACAAAATTAAACTACCAAAATATTTAGAGAGTATCTTAATGCACAACATAGTAATATACGGTTTACTGCAGAGTGTGAAGTTGATAATTCATTGTCGTTTCTTGATGTAAAAGTGAATAACCTCAATGGGTTCAACACTAATGTTTTTAGGAAACCAACCTTTACTGGTTTAGGTTTAAATTTTAATTCCTTTGTTCCTGATATTTTTAAGAAAAATGCAATTAACACTCTACTGAATAGGGCCTTTGTTTTGTTCTAATTGGAATAACTTTGATCAGGAAATTAATTTTCTTGTGAAATTTTTTTCAAATAATGGTTATCCTGTGCATATGGTTTATACTTTTATAAGGAATTTCTTAAATAAGAAGTTTCACCCATCGTGTAGGATTACTACAGTGGAAAGGGATCTTAAATATATTAAATTACCATTTTATGGCAGTATTAGCTTTTCTGTAAGGAGTCGTTTGAGGAGACTGTTGCAGCAGTGTTATCCTCAAGTAGACTTTAGATTTATTTTTGTCAACACAAATACCATTGGCTCTTATTTTAAATTTAAAGATAAAGTGCCTATCCCCTTGTGCTCAAATGTCGTATATATGTATAATTGTTCCAGCTGTAATGCTGGATATGTCGGGAGTTCCATTCGGAACTTTAAGATTAGGATACTTGAGCACCGGGGATTATCTTTTAGGACTGGATTACCATTGTCTAAACCAGCATTTTCGGAGATTAGAAACCATTGTTATGAGTTTGATCATTCTCTGCTGGAATCTGATTTTAAAATTCTGGACACTTGTATGAATGGCCAGTCAGATTTGAGAGTAATGGAATCCTTATATATAAAGGAGCTGCGGCCTCTGTTAAATAGCAACCTTTCAGCTGTTCAATTGTACACTGTATAGTGCACAGTAGGCCCTGTAATTTGATTTTTAGTTTATTTTGGTAGTTTAATTTTGTTTAGTTTACCATGTCTTTGCCCTTTCTTACTTATTTCAAGTCTTAACATTGTACATTAATATAATCTTTTATTTAGGATATATAATACATTTTTTGGTATTTAATTTTATTTAATATTTGAGTTTTTTATAAGATTTTGGTTAGTACTTTATAATTGTCGTTTATTCTGTTTGTATTTTACATACATTTTGTTACATGTGTTAGGTATCAAGTTTCACTTCTGATCACTTCACGTAAGTTTAATAGAATGGTTTGTTTTAGTAGTTATAAATTTCATCTTGTAGTTTAATGGACTTTAAATTAGTTTTAATATATGTGACAGTTAATAAGTTTTATTTGTATTGATCACTTTAAGTGCGCTTAAGTGTTTTGTTTTTTAAGCTTTTTCCTTTCTTTGATAAGCAATTATATTCAGTATGAGTTCTTTGTTTACCAGCTATTTGGCTGTTTTTCTGTTTTTTCTTTTAGATCTGATGATGAATACGGGAAGTATTCGAAACGTTATGTTTTTTAAAGTAAAGATTCTGATACAGGATGTTCAGTATATCCCTGGTTTTCCTATTCATCTTAAAATTAAGATTCCCGAAGGGAACATCGATCATAAATATATATATATATATATATATATATATATATATATATATATATATATATATATATATATATATATATATATATATATATGTCGTACCTAGTAGCCAGAACGCACTTCTCAGCTTACTATGCAAGGCCTGATTTGCCTAATAAGCCAAGTTTTCATGAATTAATGTTTTTTCGACTACCTAACCTACCTAACCTAACCTAACCTAACTTTTTCTGCTACCTAACCGAACCTAACCTATAAAGATATGGTAGGTTAGGTTAGGTAGGGTTGGTTAGGTTTGGTCATATATCCCCGTTAATTTTAACTCCAATAAAAAAAATTGACCTCATACATAATGAAATGCATAGCTTTATCATTTCATAAGAAAAAAATTAGAGAAAATATATTAATTCAAGAAAACTTGGCTTATTAGGCAAATCAGGCCTTGCATAGTAGGCTGAAAGGTGCATTCTGGCTACTAGGTACGACATATATATATATATATATATAAATATATATATATATATATATATATATATATATATATATATATATATATATATATATATATATGTCGTACCTAGTAGCCAGAACTCACTTCTCAGCCTACTATTCAAGGCCCGATTTGCCTAATAAGCCAAGTTTTCCTGAATTAATATATTTACTATAATTTTTTTCTTATGAAATGATAAAGCAACCCTTTTCTCTATGTATGAGGTCAATTTTTTTTTATTGGAGTTAAAATTAACGTAGATATATGACCGAACCTAACCAACCCTACCTAACCTAACCTAACCTATATTTATAGGTAAGGTTAGGTTAGGTAGCCAAAAAAAGCTAGGTTAGGTTAGGTTAGGTAGGTTAGGTAGACGAAAAAACATTAATTCATGAAAACTTGGCTTATAAGGCAAATCGGGCCTTGAATAGTAGGCTGAGAAGTGCGTTCTGGCTATTAGGTACGACATATATATATATATATATATATATATATATGTCGTACCTAGTAGCCAGAACTCACTTTTTGGCCTACTATTCATGGCCCGATTTGCCTAATAAGCCAAGTTTTCATGAATTAATTGTTTTTCGACTACCTAACCTATCTAACCTAACCTAACCTAACTTTTTCGGCTACCTTACCAAACCTAACCTATAAAGATAGGTTAGGTTAGGTTAGGTAGGGTTGGTTAGGTTCGGTCATATATCTACGTTAATTTTAACTCCAATAAAAAAAAATTGACCTCATACATAATGAAATGGGTAGCTTTATCATTTCATAAGAAAAAAATTAGAAAAAATATATTAATTCAGGAAGACTTGGCTTATTAGGCAAATCGGGCCTTGAATAGTAGGCCAAAAAGTGAGTTCTGGCTACTAGGTACGACATATATATATATATATATATATATATATATATATATATATATATATATATATATATATATATATATGTCGTACCTAGTAGCCAGAACGCACTTCTCAGCCTACTATGCAAGGCCTGATTTGCCTAATAAGCCAAGTTTTCAAGAATTAATTATTTTTCGACTACCTAACCTACCTAACCTAACCTAACCTAACATTTTCGGCTCCCTAACCTAACCTAACCTATAAAGATAGGTTAGGTTAGGTTAGGTAGGGTTGGTTAGGTTCGGCCATATAACTACGGTAATTTTAACTCCAATAAAAAAAAATTGACCTCATACATAGTGAACTGGGTAGCTTTATCATTTCATAAGAAAAAAATGAGAGAAAATATATTAATTATTGAAAACTTGGCTTATTAGGCAAATCGGGCCTTGCATAGTAGGCTGAGAAGTGTGTTCTGGCTACTAGGTACGACATATATATATATATATATATATATATATATATATATGTCGTACCTAGTAGCCAGAACGCACTTCTCAGCCTACTATGCAAAGCCCAATTTGCCTAATAAGCCAAATTTTCCTAAATTAATATATTTTCTCTAATTTTTTTCTTATGAAATGATAAAGCTACCCATTTCATTATGTATGAGGTCAATTGTTTTTTATTGGAGTTAAAATTAACGTAGATATATGACCGAACCTAACCAACCCTACCTAACCTAACCTAACCTATCTTTACAGGTTAGGTTAGGTTAGGTAGCCGAAAAAGTTAGGTTAGGTTAGGTTAGGTAGGTTAGGTAGTCGAAAAATAATTAATTCTTGAAAACTTGGCTTATTAGGCAAATCGGGCCTTGCATTGTAGGCTGAGAAGTGCGTTCTGGCTATTAGGTACGACATATATATAAATATATATATATATATATATATATATATATATATATATATATATATATATATATATATATATATATATATATATATATATATGTCGTACCTAGTAGCCAGAACTCACTTCTCAGCCTACTATGCAAGGTCCGATTTGCCTAATAAGCCTAGTTTTCATGAATTAATGTTTTTTCGACTACCTAACCTACCTAACCTAACCTAACCTAACGTTTTCGGCTACCTAACCTAACCTAACCTATAAAGATAGGTTAGGTTAGGTTAGGTAGGGTTGGTTAGGTTCGGTCATATATCTACGTTAATTTTAACTCCAATAAAAAAAAATTGACCTCATACATAATGAAATGGGTAGCTTTATCATTTCATAAGAAAAAAATTAGAGAAAATATATTAATTCAGTAAAACTTGGCTTATTAGGCAAATCGGGTCTTGCATAGTAGGCTGAGAAGTGAGTTCTGGCTACTAGGTACGACATATATATATATATATATATATATATATATATATATATATATATATATATATATATATATATATATATATATATATGTCGTACCTAATAGCCAGAAAGCACTTCTCAGCCTACTATTTAAGGCCCGATTTGCCTAATAAGCCAAGTTTTCATGAATTAATGTTTTTTCGTCTACCTAACCTACCTAACCTAACCTAACCTAGCTTTTTTTGGCTACCTAACCTAACCTTACCTATAAATATAGGTTAGGTTAGGTTAGGTAGGGTTGGTTAGGTTCGGTCATATATCTACGTTAATTTTAACTCCAATAAAAAAAAATTGACCTCATACATAGAGAAAAGGGTTGCTTTATCATTTCATAAGAAAAAAATTATAGTAAATATATTAATTCAGGAAAACTTGGCTTATTAGGCAAATCGGGCCTTGAATAGTAGGCTGAGAAGTGCGTTCTGGCTATTAGGTACGACATATATATATATATATATCGCCATTTCCGGCCCCTCTACCCGTTCATACTATCGTGCTACAGTGGTGAGTCAAAACTGCTCTTTGGTGAACATGAAATCAGATCATGTGAAGGTGTTCAGCAAGGTGATCCTCTTGCTCCCCTTCTTTTCTGCTTAGTCTTAAAAGAAATCACCGACAGCTTGTCCAGCGAGTTCAACATCTGGTTTTTTGATGATGGCACTATAGCTGGCACCGTAGACCATCTCTTGGCAGATATCAGGAAAATATGGGAGCAAGAAGTAAGCCTGGGTCTTGTCCTGAACCCTTCCAAGTGTGAAGTAGTCTCTTCCAACCCAGACATCGTAGCTAGAATAAGGTCTGCCTTGCCTGGAGCCCATGTCATTAGGGCCGAGAACAGCACCCTCCTTGGAGCCCCCCTCGGGTCTAACGCCATTGAGGAGATCCTTGACAAGAAAATCGCAGACCTTAGGAGGATGGAAGACAGAATAGGTGACATCAGTGCCCACGATGCTTTTTATCTCCTCACCAAATGCCTATCCCTTCCGAGGCTAACCTACTTTCTGAGGTGCGCCCCATCTTACGACAACTGAAAGCTTGAAGAGTATGACCTCTTACTGAAGACCATGCTGGAAAAAGTTGTTAACCTCTCCCTCAACGAATGCCAGTGGAAACAAGCCACTCTTCCTGTTAGGCTCGGTGGCTTGGGTGTCCGCACTGCTACCCAAATTGCTGTCCCAGCCTTCCTGTCTTCCTCCTCAGCATCAGATGAGCTGGTTAAGGAAATTCTACCTGACACCCTGAGTGATGTAGCAGGGATACAGGACCCCCACTACACGGAATGCCACACGAAATGGGGTGCCATGGCAGACCCAGCACTCAGACCAGCCATGCCGAAAGCCAAGAAACAATCCAGTTGGGACAGCCCCATTGTAGACAAAGAAGCCACAGCTTTGCTGGAGGCAGCAACAACCCCCGGTGATTGTGCCTCACAGCTGTGCAGGCTCCTCATGCAGGGGACTTCCTTTTGGCAGTCCCAATGTCAGCGACAGGCACACGTCTTGATCCGCAGGAGCTCCGTATTGCAGTCGCTCTCCGTCTTGCTGCCCCTATCCACACTGTTCAAAGGTGTATTTGCGGCGAGACAGATGCTGACGAATATGGATTGCATGGCCTGCACTGTAAAAAATCTGGTGGTTAGCAAACTAGACACGACGAAGTCAATGACGTCATTAAAAGAAGCCTTGCCTGTGCTCAGTGTCCAGCGGAGAGAGAGCCCCGCAACCTACTGAACCGTGACTCTGTTAGCTTTGCCGGCCAACCAGACGGAATCACACTGCGACCGTAGAAGGGTGGCAGACAGCTGGCATGGGACTATACTTGTGTATCCACCCTGGAAACCACATACATCAACCTCTCTGCCGGTACAGCAGGAGCCGCGACGACACGCAGAGAAAGAGACAAGTCAGCCAAGTACAGGCAATTAGATCATCGGTACAACTTCGTTCCAATAGGGTCTGAGACCCTAGGCCCATGGGGAGAGAGTGCAAGAAGGTTTCTTAAGGATCTTGGTTCCAAGCTCATTGACACCACAAGAGATCCTAGAGCAGCAAGTTTTCTCTTTCAGCGCCTCAGTGTCACGATCCAGACGGGGAATGCTCGCTGCATCCTCGGTTTCTGCCCGGCGTCGGAGGAGTACGAGGAAATCTACAGCCTATAGGAAGCGAACTTTTTTTTGTGTCCTCTTAATGTTAATTTTTTGTATAAAATCAGATATGTAACTGTATAACCTTGCATAATAAAGTGTACACCATTAAAAAACGGGGGGGTGGTAGGAGAAGCGAACACTCTTACGTATTCAGAGTTAAATGGCAAGTTTTTCCCTGAATGCTCTGTGTTCCCCCATCTGAGGCTGTGGGTCCCTATAATTGCACCAGTGGTGGTACCCCCATATATATATATATATATATATATATATATATATATATATATATATATATATATATATATATATATATATATATATATATATACACGGGGCTCTTATCCCAGCGGCCTGTGTTCCCCGCAGTAATCAACAAATTCCTTTGGAGACTTCAGGCTGAAGGCGCAAGGGACAAACCCACTTCGGCCAATCATTAGCCAGATACCCACAGCTACGTACAGACTGGCAGAGCGACTCAACGGCTTGCTGACCCCTTATGTCCCTTGCGCCTTCAGCCTGAAGTCTCCAAAGGAATTTGTTGACTTACTGCAGGGAACACAGGCCGCTGGGATAAGAGCGTCGTTGGACATAGAATCACTTTTTACCAACGTACCTGTGGATGAAACAATCGGGATGATAGCGGACCGAGTGTATCGTAATCCGGACTGTACTCATCTTGACATACCAAAAAACATTCTCAGGAAACTACTCCAAGTTTGTAGTAAAGAGGCACCCTTCTTCAGCCCAGATGGGCACATGTATAAGCAAGTAGATGGGGTCGCCATGGGTTCTCCCCTAGGTGTCCTGTTGGCAAACTTCTACATGGGTACCATCGAACAGAAGGTCTTAGTCGGCATGAACTTGAAACCGGCCATATACTGCAGGTATGTTGACGACATTTTTACACAGGTACCCGATGTCAGACATCTACAGGAGCTGAAAGAGGCATTTGAGCGGAATTCTGTGTTGCGTTTCACTTATGAGATGGAGAAGGGTGGGAAGCTGCCCTTTCTAGATAAAACAGTCATGGAAAGGAGTGGAGGTCCACACTGCAGTCTACACTAAGGAAACAAACGTAGAAATGTGCCTCAATGCCAACAGTGACTGCCCAGACAGGTACAAGAGGAGTGTTGTTAACACTTATGTCGACCGTGCTCTCAGCCACAGCTCAGGATGGAAGCAAGTCGATGAAGAACTCTGTAGGGTAAGGCAGGTCCTAGTCAACAACGGCTTCTCCAATGGTTTCGTTGAAGACATCATAAGAAGGAAGGTGAAACGCCATGCAACCTCTGAAGAGACAACTAACACAACACCTTTACCCCCCTATTAGACTATTTTACAGGAACTTCTTTTCCACAGTTTATATAACGGAGGAAAGGGTCCAGAAAGATATTGTTGATAGGAACGTTATCCCTACAGACAAAAATCAGAAGATGCAATTGACGATTTACTATAAAACCAAAAAAAACGGCCAACCTATTCATGAGAAACTCTCCAGACCCAAAGATGAACGCTTTAAAAGAGACCAACGTCGTCTATGCCTTCAAATGGCCACTTGGGGACTGTAAGCCTCAAAGAACTCAGTATATAGGCAATACAACAACATCTCTTTCCAGGCGATTAACGATGCATAAGTAACAGGGCTTCATTAAGGAACATATAATCTCTTCCCACAACCAGACCATCACCAGAGAAATCTTAACAAACAACACAGAAATCATCGATAGATACAGCGATAGCAGGCAGCTTGACATCTGCGAGGCACTACACATCAAGAAGTCAACACCAGCAATCAACAGCCAATTAATGCACAACTATATTCTACCCACTTCAAGACTCCGCACCAATATAGAAGCATCAAGAAACATGGGCCAATAGGCCCTTTGCAGTTACTTCCATTCTTCCCTTTAATTTACCCAATTTATACCCATTGTTTCGTGTTCTGTCTTGTGTAGAAAGTTTGCTCTATCTTGTGTTGAAAGTTTTGTTCACCTCATCCAAAACTGTTGTAACATATCACCTCACCATATGCGGGTATATAAGATGAAAGCTCTTTAAGTGATAGCATAGTAGAACTCAGTTTAGTGTTTGCAGGTTATAGTTGTGTGTTTGTAAACTAAAGTTCTTGAAAATGTAATAAGTTATTACGAAACGCGTTCAAGTGTCGTGTCAGACTAGAAATAAAAATGAATTATGGAGAATTGATTTTTCAATTACCATCGACAGTGATAAGAAACATAAGAAATATTGAGAATATTCGTGTTAGAATTTATTAATCTTACTTTTTCGGTCATATTTAATGATATATATATATATATATATATATATATATATATATATATATATATATATATATATATATATATATATATATATATATATATATATATATATATATATATATATATATATATATATATATATATATATATATGTGCCTGTGTGTGTGCGTGTGTGTGTGCGTGTGTGTGTGCGTGTGTGTGTGCGTGTGTGTGTGTGTGTGTGTGTGTGTGTGTGTGTGTGTGTGTGTGTGTGTGTGTGTGTGTGTGTGTGTGTGTGTGTGTGTGTGTGTGTGTGTGTGCTAGCAGTACCCGGCCACATATTGCTGGCTGGGCCACAGCAACCTTCCCTGTCTCCCCGTCCTCCCAAACATTCCCCCCACTCGTCTTCTCTGCCTTTGAACCATTCCCCACTCCATCATCCCCTCTTCCTTTCCACCATGCCCCACTCCCATGACCCTTTTGTCCTCCCCAAAATTCTCCATTCCCCCATCCCCTCTTCCCCACCATCCCAAACTCCCCATCCTCTTGTCCTTCCCCACCATTACCCCTTCTGGTGTCCCCCTCATCCTCCCCACTATCTATCACTTTCGTACCCTCGTCATCTTCTTGGTTTCCCACTCCCTCCTCTGATGCCTTCCCAAATCGTCTGATGTTCCCACCAGAAAATTGGGAACAACAAATGATCTGATGTTCCAACCACTGAAATATAAGAAAAACAGTTAAAAAAATAATGAAAATATGAACAAATAAAATTTAAACTATACTCACGAAATGAACTGTCTGGTAAACAATACAGCTCAAATCCAACGCAATTCACACAAAATTATTGAATCAAAATGAAAATAAATAAATAATCTATGAAAATTCAATTTATCAAAGCAATCAGAAACATTGATATGGAATTGTATCATATTAAGTATAGCATGTGTGTTGCTGTTACATGCAACAGTTGGCGTTGTTTTTCAAGAAAAACATAGTTTTCCTTGTCACAGGTGAGGCATCTATACTTATACTTACGGAATGAATGGTGTAGTAAACAACACAGCTCAATTCCAACACAATGTCACACAAAATAATTCAATAAAAAATAAAATAAATCGAAATCGATGAAAACAAAATTTATAAATGCAATCGGAAACATTGAAATGGAATTCGTGACATATTTAGTATAGCGTTCATGTTATTATTATGTGCAACAGATGGCGCTGTTTTCAAAAATGAATGTTTTTACATGTCAGAAGAGTGGCATCTATATAGTAGGAATATGAAAAGATGCATCTATTCGAATGCAACGTTGTGTTAAAATTTGAAAGCAATCGGTGAAGAACTTTCGGAGATTACAGCGTGTGTTGTTCTTATGTCCAACAGATGGCGTAGTTTTTCAAAAAAGCATGTTTTTTCCTGTCACAGGTGAGGCATGTATACAGTGTATATATATTGGTTGGTTAGGTTCGGTCATATATCTACGTTAATTTTAACTCCAATAAAAAAAAATTGACCTCATACATAGAGAAAAGGGCTGCTTTATCATTTCATAAGAAAAAAATTATAGTAAATATATTAATTCAGGAAAACTTGGCTTATTAGGCAAATCGGGCCTTGAATAGTAGGCTGAGAAGTGAGTTCTGGTTACTAGGTACGACATATATATATATATATATATATATATATATATATATATATATATATATATATATATATATATATATATATATATATATATGTCGTACCTAGTAGCCAGAACGCACTTCTCAGCCTACTATGCAAGGCCCAATTTGCCTAATAAGCCAAGTTTTCCTGAAGTAATATATTTTCTCTAATGTTTTTCTTATGAAATGATAAAGCTGCCCATTTCCATATGTATGAGGTCAATTTTATTTTATTGGAGTTAAAATTAACGTAGATATATGACCGAACCTAACCAACCCTACCTAACCTAACCTAACCTATCTCTATAGGATAGGTTGGGTTAGGTAGCCGAAAAAGTTAGGTTAGGTTAGGATGGGTAGGTTAGGTAGTCGAAAAATAATTAATTCATGAAGACTTGGCTTATTAGGCAAATCGGGCCGTGCATAGTAGGCTGAGAATTGCGTTCTGGCTACTAGGTACGACATATATATATATATATATATATATGTCGTACCTAGTAGCCAGAACTCACTTCTCAGCCTACTATGCAAGGCCCGATTTGCCTAATAAGCCAAGTTTTCATGAATTAATTGTTTTTCGACAACCTAACCTACCTAACCTAACCTAACTTTTTCGGCTACCTAACCTAACCTAACCTATAAAGATAGGTTAGGTTAGGTTAGGTAGGGTTGGTTAGGTTCGGTCATATATCTACGTTAATTTTAACTCAAATAAAAAAAAATTGACCTCATACATAATGAAATGGGTAGCTTTATCATTTCATAAGAAAAAAAAATGAGAAAATATATTAATTCAGGAAAACTTGGCTTATTAGGCAAATCGGGCCTTACATAGTAGGCTGAGAAGTGAGTTCTGGCTACTAGGTACGACATATATATATATATATATATATATATATATATATATATATATATGTCGTACCTAGTAGCCAGAACGCACTTCTCAGCCTATTATGCAAGGCCCGATTTGCCTAATAAGCCAAATTTTCCTGAATTAATATATTTTCTCTAATTTTTTTCTTATGAAATGATAAAGCTATCCATTTCATTATGTATGAGGTCATTTTTTTTTTATTGGAGTTAAAATTAACGTACATATATGACCAAACCTAACCAACCCTACCTAACCTATCTTTATAGGTTAGGTTAGGTTAGGTAACCGAAAAAGTTAGGTTAGGTTAGGTTAGGTAGGTTAGGTAGTCAAAAAACAATTAATTCATAAAAACTTGGCTTATTAGGCAAATCGGGCCTTGCATAGTAGGACGAGAAGTGCGTTCTGGCTACTAGGTACGACATATATATATATGACAATGTCAGACCACGGAGGAAAAATGAAACAGGAAATTTCCTTAAGTACTTTCGTATATTAAATACATCTTCAGAATGTATATATGTATATATGTATATATGTATACATCTGAAGATGTATGTACATCTTCAGAATTAAATACATCTTCAGATATATATATATATATATATATATATATATATATAT
>NC_091181.1:11820465-11842965 GCF_040958095.1 Procambarus clarkii | reverse complement strand
GGTTAGGTTAGGTAGCCGAAAAAGTTAGGTTAGGTTAGGTTAGGTAGGTTAGGTAGTCGAAAAATAATTAATTCATGAAAACTTGGCTTATTAGGCAAATCGAGCCTTGCATAGTAGGCCGAGAAGTGCGTTCTGGCTACTAGGTACGACATATATATATATATATATATATATATATATATATATATATATATATATATATATATATATATATATGTCGTACCTAGTAGCCAGAACTCACTTCTATGCCTACTATGCAAGGCCCGATTTGCCTAATAAGCCAAGTTTTCATGAATTAATTGTTTTTCGACTACCTAACCTACCTAACCTAACCTAACCTAACTTTTTCCGCTACCTAACCTAACCTAATCTATAAAGATAGGTTAGGTTAGGTTAGGTAGGGTTGGTTAGGTTCGGTCATATATCTACGTTAATTTTAACTTAAATAAAAAAAAATTCCCCTCATTCGTAATGAAATGGGTAGCTTTATCATTTCATAAGAAAAAAATTAGAGAAAATATATTAATTCAGGAAAACTTGGCTTATTAGGCAAATCGGGCCTTGCATAGTAGGCCGAGAAGTGCGTTCTGGCTACTAGGTACGACATATATATATATATATATATATATATATATATATATATATATTTTATTTTTTAGTTTGTGAGGGTACCACCTCTGGTGCCAATGTGGGGACCCATAGCCTCGGAGAAGAAAATAAAAAGTATGTATATATATATATATATATATATATATATATATATATATATATATATATATATATATATATATATATATATATATATATATATATATATATATATATATATATATTAGTATATTTTGGTAGCAGTCTTTCCTGTAGACATATATTATTAAATATGACCGAAAAAGTAAGATTAATAATTCTAACACGAATTTTCTCAATCTTTCGTACATTACGCTTCACTGTTGGAGGTAAATCAAAAATCACTTCTCCAAAATTCATTTTTATTTCTAGTCTGACGCGACACGGGCGCGTTTCGTAAAACTTATTACATTTTCAAAGACTTCACAAATACACAACTGATTAGAACTTACGTATCTCTGATTTTATATCTACATTTGAGTGAGGTGGGAGGGGTGATGTGGCATTAACACAAGACAGAACAAGAGGGGATATTAATAGGGTATTAAAAGTATCAACACAAGACAGAACAGAAACAATGGGTATTGAATAGAAGTGTTTGTAGAAAGCCTATTGGTCCATATTTCTTGATGCTTCTATATTGGAGCGGAGTCTTGAGGTGGGTAGAATATAGTTGTGCAATAATTGGCTGTTGATTGCTGGTGTTGACTTCTTGATGTGTAGTGCCTCGCAAACGTCAAGCCGCCTGCTATCGCTGTATCTATCGATGATTTCTGTGTTGTTTACTAGGATTTCTCTGGCGATGGTTTGGTTATGGGAAGAGATTATATGTTCCTTAATGGAGCCCTGTTGCTTATGCATCGTTAAACGCCTAGAAAGAGATGTTGTTGTCTTGCCTATATACTGGGTTTTTTGGAGCTTACAGTCCCCAAGTGGGCATTTGAAGGCATAGACGACGTTAGTCTCCTTTAAAGCGTTCTGTTTTGTGTCTGGAGAGTTTCTCATGAGTAGGCTGGCCGTTTTTCTGGTTTTATAGTAAATCGTCAGTTGTATCCTCTGATTTTTGTCTGTAGGGATAACGTTTCTATTAACAATATCTTTCAGGACCCTTTCCTCCGTTTTATGAGCTGTGGAAAAGAAGTTCCTGTAAAATAGTCTAATAGGGGGTATAGGTGTTGTGTTAGTTGTCTCTTCAGAGGTTGTATGGCTTTTCACTTTCCTTCTTATGATGTCTTCGATGAAACCATTGGAGAAGCCGTTATTGACTAGGACCTGCCTTACCCTACAGAGTTCTTCGTCGACTTGCTTCCATTCTGAGCTGTTGCTGAGAGCACGGTCGACGTTTGCGTTAACAACACTCCTCTTGTACCTGTCAGGGCAGTCGCTGTTGGCATTTAGGCACATTCCTATGTTTGTTTCCTTAGTGTAGACTGCAGTGTGGAAACCTCTGCCCTTTTCCATGACTGTTACATCTAGAAAAGGCAGCTTCCCATCCTTTTCCGTCTCGTAAGTGAAACGCAGCATGGAACTCTGCTCAAATGCCTCCTGTTTGCAAACTTCTACATGGGTACCATCGAGCAAAAAGTCTTAGTCGACATGAACTTGAAACCGGCCATATACTGCAGGTATGTTGACGACATTTTTACACAGGTACCTGATGTCAGACATCTGCAGGAGATGAAGGAGGCATTTGATCAGAGTTCCGTGCTGCGTTTCACTTACGAGACGGAAAAGGATGGGAAGCTGCCTTTTCTAGATGTAACAGTCATGGAAAAGGGCGGAGGTTTCCACACTGCAGTCTACACTAAGGAAACAAACATAGGAATGTGCCTAAATGCCAACAGCGACTGCCCAGACAGGTACAAGAGGAGTGTTGTTAACGCATACGTCGACCGTGCTCTCAGCCACAGCTCAGAATGGAAGCAAGTCGACGAAGAACTCTGTAGGGTAAGGCAGGTCCTAGTCAATAACGGCTTCTCCAATGGTTTCATCGAAGACATCATAAGAAGGAAAGTTAACTAACCTAACCTACCTAACCTACCTAACCTAACCTAACCTAACTTTTTCGGGTACCTAACCTAACCTAACCTATAAAGATAGGTTAGGTTAGGTTAGGTAGGGTTGGTTAGGTTCGGTCATATATCTATGTTAATTTTAACTCCAATAAAAAAAATTGACCTCTTACATAATGAAATGGGTTGCTTTATCATTTCATAAGAAAAAAATTAAAGAAAATATATTAATTCATAAAAACTTGGCTTATTAGGCAAATCGGGCCTTGCATTGTAGGCTGAAAAGTGAGTTCTGGCTATTAGGTACGACATATATATATATATATATATGTTCTTGTGTTTGAGGAGAAATATTAGGTTCACCGTTTATCACCTTTTTGCTTGCTGATCACCATTTTAATATCACCTTTTGCTGATGTTCATGTGTTTGGGGAGAAATATTAATATATATATTAGACGAAATGAAAAAAGCACATTGGTCAAGTTGATGTGAACTAAGTATTGAACTTGATATTTCTCCCCAAACACAAGAGCATCAGCAAAAGGTCATTTAGAGCGCGTCGTCACCCACTCGCCTATAAATACGGGAGTTGGCTCTTGATGTTGTCCTTTTGTCCCCAGCTGCCGCTCTACCTGGTTGATCTACACATGTCCCCAGCTGCCGCTCTACCTGCTTGGTCTACACATGTAAGTTGATATCTGTGTCTACAGTTCCTTTAAGTCAGTATCTGCATTGCAAGTTTTCTTTGTGTATATATTTTGGAGAAGTGCGAAGTAATGTGAACAGCTGAAATACCATATAAATTATATTAACAATAAATGCAGCAAATAATATGGATGTTAACAAAACATTAAGGGCGGTTTCTGTCAAAAGTGAGAATTTAATGAGTTTTTCAATTATATATTGTATTAAATGTCAGTAAAGTCAGTAGGTATTATAACGTTTATTATATTTTTGGCAGCTATAAGTGTGTATGTGTCAGCGTTATCACTGGTCTATGTCTTATTTCCTCTCATATTTTTCCATGTCGCCGCCTCTCTCGAGCTCTCTACATCATATTCAAGGCAAAGAACAAGTTTTAATATACACACATTAAACCCATGTAACCAGATTTATTTATGCAACATAACTTAGTATTCAAAGACAACATGCTAAACATCTTTGCAATGTTTTAATTACAAACAATGTTGTTATATTGTTTAATAACTTAAACCATTTAGGGTAATTAATATCTTGAGGAATAAAACGAAAATACTTGACATGAATGGTGTTAATTAAAATTTTTGTTACAGTGATCAATCTGTTCCTTCTGATCACCAGGCGAATTATGATCAATTATTTTTCATCGCTATTGTAAATTTTCAAGTAACATGATAACTTTCAAACAACTGTTTTGCCGCTAAAACTTAAATGAACAGTATATTAATATTTACTTAAGCCATCCTAAACGAAAGATTGCTCACATGCATTAATTGTTTGCTCTCGCTTGGTTAAGAAAATTAGAATCTGCCGTATGTTGGCAACTCGCAAATTTCGCACAAACAATTAATACTATTTTTGAAAGCCAGTTTTATTTACTTAAGATAGAACTCAATACGTTCAAAACAAAACAAAACTTGTCCTATCAATAAAAATCTGTGTTTGACAGAGTCACCAACGATGGAGCGTCAAAACATCACTAATCCGGTGGTGATCTCAAACCGAACAAGGATTGTGAGTTTGTGGTTGCGTGGTATGTCAGCAAGGGAAATATCCTCAACTACGAGGTTCAGCGTATCCACAGTGTATAGGTGGATCAGACGGTGGTACGAGCAAGGGTCAGTGCTTACACTACCATATCGTAGAAGACGATGTAGGACGCCACACTGTAAGGCACCTCAACCAATTTTACCAGTGAAGCCATATCCTGTTAAATATACTTCCAGTGTGGCTCCCAGTTACCAATACCACCACTACCCGAAGCAAGTGGCACACTTTAACCCTTTGTGTGCTTCTCAAAACTGGTGATAATTGTAGAGTAACGAATGAAGCAGCATTTACAGACTGGCTTAGAAAAGTTATTCATACATGCAACTATACGAAATATTATGAAAATTTATTATATAATAATTTTATTTCGATGTTATGCCCCTTCAAAATCCTCGTAAAAATATAAAGTAAACACACACACACGCACACACACACACACACACACACACACACACACACACACACACACACACACACACACACACACACACACACACACACACACACACACACAGCTAATTAGCTAATTAGAACACAGCTAATTAGAGCTACGAGGAAAGGCTAAAGGAGCTGAACCTCACATCCCTGGAAAACAGAAGAGTAAGGGGAGACATGATAACCACCTACAAAATTCTCAGGGGAATTGACAGGGTGGACAAAGACAAACTCTTCAGCACGGGTGGGACACGAACAAGGGGACACAGGTGGAAACTTAGTACCCAGATGAGCCACAGAGACGTTAGAAAGAATTTTTTCAGTGTCAGAGTAGTTAATAAATGGAATGCACTAGGAAGTGATGTGGTGGAGGCTGACTCCATACACAGTTTCAAATGTAGGTATGATAGAGCCCAGTAGGCTCAGGAATCTGTACACCAGTTGATTGACAGTTGAGAGGCGGGACCAAAGAGCCAAAGCTCAACCCCCGCAAGCACAATTAGGTGAGTACAATTAGGTGAGTACACACACACACACACAAACACACACACACAAACACACACAGAGATATTAGAAAGAACTTTTTCATTGTCATAGTAGTTAGTAAATGGAATGCTCTAGAAAGTGATGTGGTGGAGGCTGACCCCTTACACAGTTTCAAATGTAAATATCTTGGAGCCCAGTATGCTGAGGAATCTATACTTCAGTTGATTGACGGTTGAGAGGCGGGACCATAGAGCCCAAGTTCAACCCCCTCAAGCACATCAGGTGAGTACTCAGTTTCCTGTTGCAGTTCCTCATTGTCGAAATCCAGAGGGACAACATCTGCTCTATCGTGGGCAAACGTCCCACCTCTGCACAGATGGGAAGTGACACAAGTGACTCATGTACAATATAATAATGTTGCAGTGATTAAAGTGTGTCACAGAGAGTGAGAAACAATTATAACTTACATAATTCACTCAAACCTGAAAAATTATTTTTCTGTTCAGGGCTTCGATAGAATGTCCTGTCACTTACCCGGCTTAGAAAGTTGTACCCGAAACCAGAACTATATATAACACATCATAACGATCCTTCTCACCTCTGCGAGAACATTCTAATGCAAGCGATGGCTCGCCAATGTGATGTCGAAAAAAGAACCTTTGAAAACTAAAAAATTGACAATCGAAAAGTAAAACAATCAGAAAACAAAATGTATTTTAACATTTAATAAAAAGAAAAGAGATTAAATTTATTTTGGATGTAAGCGAATAAGTGTAAAGTGTGTGGACAAAGTAATCTGGTTCACGCTGCTCCTCCTGCTTCTAATGCTGCTGGTGTCTACTCTATTTCCTGTTCGTCTTGTCCTCTCCAATACTTTGGGGAAACTGACCGTACACTGAATGACAGATCGCAAAGGAAGCGTTAAGTCTGCAGACATAAACGACGCTTTGTTCAGTCATGTTAGGGATTCTGATGATCCTATTGACTGGTCGTCTTCTAAAATAATCTTTCCTGCCTCTACTCTTCACTGACGCCGTCTTGTTGAATCGGCTCTGATACAAAACCTGCCCAACATAAACCTGAGTCCTGGCTTTGTTGGTGTTAACTCTTCCCTTTCCTAGCACATAATTATATGCTCTAACTATCGTAAGAAACATGATTTGATTTAAGTAAGAGTTTCAGACATCTGATAAAAGTCAGATAAAAAATGACTTCTCTTATTTTTAGCGTTCCTCTTATTCTTACCCTCTTGTTATTCTTGCCTTCATCCTACTCTATGAATGAGATGAATGTCTTTCATCCTGTTCTAAAAATAAGATGAAAAGTTTAAATCATTTTGAGGCAATGGAGTGACTCCATCTCGCGTTCTGGTGAATCCGAGACACCTACCTTAACCGAACTCGGCCACAATGGTACAAAAGTCAACCAACCCGAAACTACTAAATTCACTGGGATTTTCTGGGGCCCCCAAACCGGAGCCCAACCACAGTTTAACAGTCAACCCAACCACACTCTAACTTGTGTATTAGTGTTCCCATTCTTACACCTCACTCATATAACAAAGAAATCACAATGACATGGTTTATTAATTAAAATAATTTTTAATGAAAATTAATATAATAATGAAAATTGTAATGAAAATTGTAATAATCACACCATTGTGATTGTTTGTGAAGATGAAAGATATTCTTACCTTTCATCTTACTCTTACCTTTGTCTCTTACCACTTTTCACTTCTCACCTCACTCTCGTACCTTATTTATTTACCAGTACCATCCTCTTCTCTATTACATGACTAAGACGGACGGATTAATGGTCTAAGACGGACCAAATGGTCGTCGTGTCTTAATTTTCTCTTGTGTGGTTTGGTCATCATAAAAATATTATGTTAATATTATTAATATTTTTTTTCTGTAGGTGTTGTTGTTTTGTGTTTGTTAATATTTTAAAATTATACAAAATATTCTCTTCAGATGCATCTTACAGAATTTTTATCATATTACTGAAAACACACGAATTTTACGATGAATCGAATGCTGTTGAATAGAGGGAAAGATATGCTATCAGTTACTGCAGAGAGCTGTCTGAGTCACGCTCAACAGTTTTGAATATCATGCACGACTTCTTCCAAAACATTGTAACCAAAAATACCAAAGTATTTTTATTCAAGTGTTGTCATGAACTTTCCCAGTCCAATGCTTAAATACATTGTATGAGCATTTTCTCGTATTATCTAATTTTATAATTAATTAACTTCATGATACCTTTGATTGTTAATTTGGCATCTTTCTGAATGTTTGGAATAATCTAAATCTGCAACCTTCAAAAATTGTATTTCATTAATGAGATGCATATTTTGAATTAACTTCTTTAATCTTGTACATTGTAAGTCATTAATAAAATTTCAACATAAATAATTCCATTATTTTCCATGTTCATTAATCACTAATGTCTTGAAGGACTTAAACATGAATAATAATATATGTAATTTATATAATAAACTAGATGGGGAAGTCGGAGGAGTGTGAGGCAACTACAAAATGTTGTACAATTCTGGTGGTGGGAGCCCTTGCTTGCTCGTCTACCCAACCACCCTCCAAGGTTCCAAACCACATACCGATCACACAAGGATTTCTTTGATATTAATGCAAAAGCCCATGTTTCAGCCCAAAGCATCTGGTCTCCAAACCTGGCAAGACCAACAGACCAACATTGTCGTTCATAGATGCAGATGTATGTCTGGGTCGCCAATCACGGCACGGGAGAGAACAGGGTTCCTTAATGGGGGGAATCACACCCCACAGGAGTCAGGATACATTCTCTTCCATAACCTTCATCAACTTTACCCTTCATTACCTTCCTATCCTTCACCACATTCCCTACTGCTCACGGCACTTCCTCTCCTTCCGTAACTTAATTCGAGTTGCCACAACGGCCATAAAATAATAATGCTCATGAGGCCCCAGCATGCTGAAGAGATTTGATGATATATCTGTACCCAAAATAGTCATGAGTTATGTCGGGTATTTGGGTTAAAAGTTATACAATTTCCCAATACTTTTGTACAGTCTGTGATTTTGTGGCTGAGTGGAAATAGCACTGGACATGCCAACGGGCATTGAGGCCCTGACTGACGGGGTTCAAACTCTTTAGGGGACAAGAATTTTCTGATGCATGTTAGCTTGGGGACTGCGAAAATTAACACGTGATGAAAAATTTGACAATGTCAGACCACGAAAGAAGAACTGAAACAGGAACTACCTTAAGTACTTACTTATTAAATAATACATCTTCAGAAGGATCCTTCTGAAGATATATTATTAAATACGAAAGTACTTAAGGAAATTCCTGTTTCAATTCTTTCCTCGTGGTCTGATATATATATATATATATATATATATATATATATATATATATATATATATATATATATATATATATATATATATATATATATATATATATATATATATATATATATATCAGAACGCACTTCAGATATATATATATCAGATATATATATATATCAGTAGCCAGAACGCACTTCTCGGCCTACTATTCAAGGCCCGATTTGCCTAATAAGCCAAGTTTTCCTGAATTAATATATTTTCTCAAATTTTTTTCTTATGAAATGATAAAGCAACCCATTTCATTATGTAAGAGGTCAATTTTTTTTTATTGGAGTTAAAATTAACGTAGAAATATGACCGAACCTAACCAACCCTACCTAACCTAACCTAACCTATCTTTATAGGTTAGGTTCGGTTAGGTAGCCGAAAAAGTTAGGTTAGGTTAGGTTAGGTAGGTTAGGTAGTCGAAAAGCAATTAATTCATGAAAACTTGGCTTATTAGGCAAATCGGGCCTTGCATAGTAGGCTCAGAAGTGAGTTCTGGCTACTAGGTACGATATATATATATATATATATATATATATATGTCGTACCTAATAGCCAGAACGCACTTCTCAGCCTACTATTCAAGGCCCGATTTGCCTAATAAGCCAAGTTTTCATGAATTAATGTTTTTTCGTCTACCTAACCTACCTAACCTAACCTAACCTAGCTTTTTTTGGCTACCTAACCTAACCTTACCTATAAATATAGGTTAGGTTAGGTTAGGTAGGGTTGGTTAGGTTCGGTCATATATCTACGTTAATTTTAACTCCAATAAAAAAAAATTGACCTCATACATAGAGAAAAGGGTTGCTTTATCATTTCATGAGAAAAAAATTATAGTAAATATAATAATTCAGGAAAACTAGGCTTATTAGGCAAATCGGGCCTTGAATAGTAGGCTGAGAAGTGAGTTCTGGCTACTAGGTACGACATATATATATATATATATATATATATATATATATATATATATATATATATATATATATAAATATATATATATATATATATATATATATATATATATATATATATATATATATATATATATATATATATATATATATATATATATATATGTCGTACCTAATAGCCAGAACGCACTTCTCAGCCTACTATGCAAGGCCAAATTTGCCTAATAAGCCAAGTTTTCATGAATTAATTGTTTTTTGACTACCTAACGTACCTAACCTAACCTAACCTAACTTTTTCGGCTACCTAACCTAACCTAACCTATAAAAATAGGTTAGGTTAGGTTAGGTAGGGTTGGTTAGGTTCGGTCATATATCTACGTTAATTTTAACTCCAATCAAAAAAATTGACCTCATACATAATGAAATGGGTAGCTTTATCATTTCATAAGAAAAAAATTAGAGAAAATATATTAATTCAGGAAAACTTGGCTTATTAGGCAAATTTGGCCTTGCATAGTAGGCTGAGAAGTGCGTTCTGGCTACTAGGTACGACATATATATATATATATATATATATATATATATATATATATATATATATATATATATATATATGTATATATATATATATATACATATGTCGTACCTTACAAGACGCCTTACAAGACGTATGTACAAGACGCCTTAATCCTATGCTATGCCCAAGATTACTATCCGAGTGCCGGCGGTGGGGTGGTTCAAATAGCCTCGGCTATCACCTCATTATGTACGGTCGTGATGGTCAAGTGGATTAAGGCATCTTGTACATACCAGTTGCGTTGCTCCTGGGAGTATGGGTTCGAGTCACTTCTGGGGTGTGAGTTTTCAGTTGCATATTGTCCTGGGGACCATTCAGGCTTGTTCGCATTTGTGTTCCTCACGTGTGCCCCAAAGAATGAGGTGATTTGGTAAAATGCTATGCCCAAGATTACTATCCGAGTGCCGGCGGTGGGGTGGTTCAAATAGCCTCGGCTATCACCTCATTATGTCCGCTCGTGATGGTCAAGTGGATTAAGGCGTCTTGTACATACCAGTTGCGTTGCTCCTGGGAGTATGGGTTCGAGTCACTTCTGGGGTGTGAGTTTTCAGTTGCATATTGTCCTGGGGACCATTCAGGCTTGTTCGCATTTGTGTTCCTCACGTGTGCCCCAAAGAATGAGGTGATTTGGTAAAATGCTATGCCCAAGATTACTATCCGAGTGCCGGCGGTGGGGTGGTACAAATAGCCTCGGCTATGACCTCATTATGTCCGGTCGTGATGGTCAAGTGGATTAAGGCGTCTTGTACATACCAGTTGCGTTGCTCCTGGGAGTATGGGTTCGAGTCACTTCTGGGGTGTGAGTTTTCAGTTATATATATATATATATATATATATATATATATATATATATATATATATATATATATATATATATATATATATATATATATATATATATATATATATATATATATATATATATATATATATATATATATATATATATATATATATATATATGTCGTACCTAGTAGCCAGAACGCACTTCTCTGCCTACTATGCAAGGCCCGATTTGCCTAATAAGCCAAGTTTTCTTGAATTAACTGTTTTTCGACTACCTAACCTACCTAACCTAACCTAACTTAACTTTTTCGGTTACCTAACCGAACCTTACCTATAAAGATAGGTTAGGTTAGGTTAGGTAGGGTTGGTTAGGTTTGGTCATATATCTACGTTAATTTTAACTCCATTAAAAAAAAATTGACCTCATACATAATGAAATTGGTAGCTTTATCATTTCACAAGAAAAAAATTAGAGAAAATATATTAATTCAGGAATACTTGGCTTATTAGGCAAATCGGGCCTTGCATAGTAGGCTGAAAAGTGCGTTCTGGCTACTAGGTACGACATATATATATATATATACATATATATATATATATATATATATATATATATATATATATATATATATATATATATATATATATATATATATATATATATATATATATATGTATATATATTATTATTAAATATGACCGAAAAAGTAAGATTAATAATTCTAACACGAATTTTCTCAATCTTTCGTACATTTCTTTTCACTGTTGGAGGTAAATCAAAAATCAATTCTCCAAAATTCCTTTTTATTTCTAGTCTGACGCGACACGAGCGTGTTTCGTAAAACTTATTACATTTTCAAAGACTTTAGTTTACAAATACACAACTGAATAGAACTTACGCATCTCCGATTTTATATCTACATTTGAGAGAGGTGGATGGGGTGAGGTGGCATTAATAGGGTATTAATTTCATCAACACAAGACAGAACAAGAGGTGGTATTAATAGGGTATTAATTTCATCAACACAAGACAGAACACGAAACAATGGTAATTGAATAGAAGTGATTGTAGAAAGCCTATTGGTCCATATTTCTTGATGCTTCTATATTGGAGCGGAGTCTTGAGGTGGGTAGAATATAGTTATGCATTAATTGGCTGTTGATTGCTGGTGTTGACTTCTTGATGTGTAGTGCCTCGCAAACGTCAAGCCGCCTGCTATCGCTGTATCTATTGACGATTTCTGTGTTGTTTACTAGGATTTCTCTGGCGATGGTTTGGTTGTGGGAAGAGATTATATGTTCCTTAATGGAGCCCTGTTGCTTATGCATCGTTAAACGCCTAGAAAGAGATGTTGTAGTCTTGCCTATATACTGGGTTTTTTGGAGCTTACAGTCCCCAAGATGGCATTTGAAGGCATAGACGACGTTAGTTTCTTTTAGAGCGTTCTGTTTTGTGTCTGGAGAGTTTCTCATGAGTAGGCTGGCCGTTTTTCTGGTTTTATAGTAAATTGTCAGTTGTATCATCTGATTTTTGTCTGTAGGGATAACGTTTCTATTAACAATATCTTTCAGGACCCTTTCCTCCGTTTTATGAGCTGTGGAAAAGAAGTTCCTGTAAAATAGTCTAATAGGGGGTATAGGTGTTGTGTTAGTTGTCTCTTCAGAGGTGGCATGGCGTTTCGCTTTCCTTCTTATGATGTCTTCCACGAAACCATTGGAGAAGCCGTTGTTGACTAGGACCTGCCTTACCCTACAGAGTTCTTCGTCGACTTGCTTCCATTCTGAGCTGTGGCTGAGAGCACGGTCGACATATGCGTTAACAACACTCCTCTTGTACCTGTCTGGGCAGTCGCTGTTGGCATTTAGGCACATTCCTATGTTCGTTTCCTTAGTGTAGACTGCAGTGTGGAAACCTCCGCTCTTTTCCATGACTGTTACATCTAGAAAGGGCAGCTTCCCATCCTTTTCCATCTCGTAAGTGAAACGCAGCACGGAACTCTGCTCAAATGCCTCCTTCGGCTCCTGCAGATGTCTGACATCAGGTACCTGTGTAAAAATGTCGTCAACATACCTGCAGTATATAGCCGGTTTCAAGTTCATGTCGACTAAGACTTTTTGCTCGATGGTACCCATGTAGAAGTTTGCAAACAGGACACCTAGGGGAGAACCCATGGCGACCCCATCTACTTGCTTATACATGTGCCCATCCGGGCTCAAGAAGGGTGCCTCTTTAGTACAAGCTTGGAGTAGTTTCCTCAGAATATTTTCTGGTATGTCAAGAGGAGTACAGGCTGGATCACGATACACTCTGTCGGCTAGCATCCCGATTGTCTCGTCCACAGGTACGTTGGTAAACAGCGATTCTGCGTCCAACGAGGCTCTTATCCCTGTGGCCCGTGTGCCCCGCAGTAAGTCAACAAATTCCTTTGGAGACTTCAGGCTGAAGGCGCAAGGAACATAAGGAGTCAGCAGGCCGTTGAGTCGCTTCGCCAGTCTGTACGTGGATGTGGGTATCTGGCTAATGATTGGCCGAAGTGGGTTTCCAGGCTTGTGTGTCTTGACATTTCCATAAGCATATCCAGGTTTATATTCCCCAATGATCTTTGGCAGGTGGAGTCCGGATTTCTTGGCGTTCACAGTTTCGATCAGTTTGTTGACCTTTGCTTTTAATTCGGCTGTAGTGTCCTTCGTTACCCTTTGGAACTTAGTTTGGTCAGAGAGTATGATGTTCATTTTCGCCAGATATTCGTCTTTTTTAAGAATGACATATATTGGCGACTTGTCACCTCTCCTGACAACTATCTCCTTGTTCTCACGAAGGCTTTTAGCTGCCGCTTTGAGCTCGGGGGACAGTATGGTGCTTCTGTAATTGCCTCGATTCTTTCCTCCTTCTGCAATAAGTTCTGCTTGTAAGGTATCTTTGGTAGTGACCTTCTTTTGTGTCTCGAGGTCGAATATGTCGTCCAACAGAATTTCCAACTCTACTTTCCGGGCCATCTCACTCGGTCTGGACATAACATGACAGTTTATGCCCAGATTTTCCACAGCTCATAAAACGGAGGAAAGGGTCCTGAAAGATATTGTTAATAGAAACGTTATCCCTACAGACAAAAATCAGAAGATACAACTGACAATTTACTATAAAACCAGAAAGACGGCCAGCCTACTCATGAGAAACTCTCCAGACACAAAACAGAACGCTTTAAAAGGGACTAACGTCGTCTATGCCTTCAAATGCCCTCTTGGGGACTGTAAGCTCCAAAAAACCCAGTATATAGGCAAGACAACAACATCTCTTTCTAGGCGTTTAACGATGCATAAGCAACAGGGCTCCATTAAGGAACATATAATCTCTTCCCACAACCACACCATCGCCAGAGAAATCCTAGTAAGCAACACAGAAATCATCGATAGATACAGCGATAGCAGGCGGCTTGACGTTTGCGAGGCACTACACATCAAGAAGTCAACACCAGCAATCAACAGCCAATTAATGCACAACTATATTCTACCCACCTCAAGACTCCGCTCCAATATAGAAGCATCAAGAAATATGGACCAACAGGCTTTCTTCAAATCTCTTCCATTCAATACCCATTGTTTCGTGTACAGTCTTGTGTTTAGGAATTTAATACCCTATTAATACCACCTCACCCCATCCACCTCACTCGAATGTAGATATAAATAAATCGAAGATGTGTAAGTTCTATTCAGTTGTGTATGTGTAAGCTTAAGTCTTTGAAAATGTAATAAGTTTTACGAAACGTGCTCAAGTGTCGCGTCAGACTAGAAATAAAAATGAATTTTGGAGAATTGATTTTTGAATTACCACCAACAGTGAAAAGAAACTTACGAAAGATCGAGAAAATTCGTGTTAGAATTATTAATCTTACTTTTTCGGTCATATTTAATAATATATGTCTACAGGAAAGACTGCTACCAAAATATACTAATTTAAATATATACATATATATATATATATATATATATATATATATATATATATATATATATATATATATATATATATATATATATATTTATATATATATATATATATATATATATATATATATATATATATATATATATATATATATATATTAGTATATTTTGTCCATATTCAAATTAATTAATATTAGTATATTAGTCCATATTCGTCAGCATCTGTCTCGCCGGAAATACACCTATGAACAGTGTGGATAGGGGCAGCAAGACGGAGAGCGACTGCAATATGGAGCTCCTGCGGATCGAGACATGTGCTTGTCGCAGACATAGAGACTGCCAAAAGGAAGTCCCCTGCATGAGGAGCTTGCACTGCTGTCAGGCACAATCACTGGGGGTTGTTGCTGCCTCCAGCAAAGCTGTGGCTTCTTTGTCTACAATGGAGCTGTCCCAACTGGATTGTTTCTTGGCTTTCGGCATGGCTGGTCTGAGTTCTGGCTCTGCCATGGCACCCCATTTCGTGTCGCATTCTGTGAAGTGGGGGTCCTGTATCCCTGCTAAATCACTCAGAGTGTCAGGTAGAATTTCCTTAACGAGGTCATCTGATGCTGAGGAGGAAGACATGAAGGCTGGGACAGCAATTTGGATGGCGGTGCGGACACCCAAGCCACCGAGCCTGACAGGAAGAGTGGCTTGTTTCCACTGGCATTCGCTGAGGGAGAGGTTAACAACTTTTTCCAGCATGGTCTTCAGTAAGAGGTCATACTCTTCAAGCTTTCTGTTGTCGTAAGATCTCCACCTCAGAAAGTAGGTTAGCCTCGGAAGGGATAGGCATTTGGTGAGGAGAGAAAAAGCATCGTGAGCATCGATGTCACCTATTCTGTCTTTCATCCTCCTATTGTCTGCAATTTTCTTGTGAAGGATCTCCTCAATGGCGTTAGACCCGAGGGGGGCTCCAAGGAGGGTGCTGTTCTCTGCCCCAATGACATGGGCTCCAGGCAAAGCAGACCTTATTCTAGCTACGATGTCTGGGTTGGAGGAGACTACTTCACACTTGGAAGGGTTCAGGACAAGACCCAGGCTTACTTCTTGCTCCCTTATTTTCCTGATATCTGACAAGAGGTGGTCTATGGTGCCAGCTATAGTGCCATCATCCAAAAACCAGATGTTGAACTCGCTGGACAAGCTTTCGGTGATTTCTTTTAAGACTAAGCAGAAAAGAAGGGGAGCAAGAGGATCATCTTACTGAATATATATATATATATATATATATATATATATATATATATATATATATATATATATATATATATATATGTATATATATATACATATATATATATATATATATATATATATATATATATATATGTATATATATATATATAAATATGTATATATATATATATATATATATATATATATATATATATATATATATATATGTATATATATATATATATATATATATATATATATATATATATATATATATATATATATATATATATGTATATATATATATATATGTATATATATATATATATATATATATATATATATATATATATATATATATATATATATATATATATATATATATATGCAAACAAACCTGAATGGTCCCCAGGACTATATGCAACTGAAAACTCACACCCCAGAAGTGACTCGAACCCGTACTGCCAGGAGCAATGCATCTGGTATGTACAGGACGCCTTAATCCACTTGACTATCATGACCGGACAAAAACTGATGGTAGCCGAGGCAATTTAGCCCATCAACCCGCCGACACTCTGATGGTATTCTTGGGCATAGCATTTTATCAAATCACCTCATTCTTTGGGGCACACGTGAGGAACACAAATGTGACAAGCCTGAATGGTCCCCAGGACTATATGCAACTGAAAACTCACACCCCAGAAGTGACTCGAACCCATACTGCCAGGAGCAACGCAACTGGTATGTACAGGATGCCTTTATCCACTTGACCATCACGACCGGACATAAGGAAGTGATAGCCGAAGCTATTTGAACCACTTCCTCGCTGGCACTCGGATGGTAATCTTCGGCATAACATTTTATCAAATCACCTCATTCTTGGGGCACCCGTGAGGAACACAAATGCAAACAAGTGACTCGAACCCATACTGCCAGGAGCAACGCAACTGGTATGTACAGGACGCCTTAATTCGCTTGAATAAGCAGATTAAGGCGTCCGTATGTACTGGCTGTAAATACCAGTTGTGTTGCTCCTGGCAGTATGGGTTCGAGTCACTTCTGGGGTGTGAGTTTTCAGTTGCATATAGTCCTGGGGACCATTCAGGCTTGTTCGCATTTGTGTTCCTCACGTGTGCCCCAAAGAATGAGGTGATTTGATAAAATGCTATGCCCAAGATTACCATCCGGGTGCCGGTGGGGGGTGGGGGGTGGGGTGGTTCAAATAGCTTTGGCTATCACCTCCTTATGTCCGGTCGTGATGGTCAAGCGGATTAGGGCATCTTGTACTTACCAGTTGCGTTGCTCCTGGCTGTATGGGTTTGAGTCGCTTCTAGGGTGTGAGTTTTCAGTTATATATATATATATATATATAACTGTTATATACATATATATATATATATATATATATATATATATATATATATATATATATATATATATATATATATATATATATATATATATATATATATAATCCCAATTTACCAGTGTCCCAGTTAACAACACCATTCAAATGATTTTCGACAATTTATACTGAGATGAGAGCCCTCCTAAATTAGACATACCTGAGCTACACTTGAAGAGTCTTCTTGCGGCATGTACACACAAAGTTCCTTTCATTAGTCCAAAGGAAATATATATATCTATGATAGAAGGAGAAGCAATAGCCCCCCCCCCCCTTCCAATAGTGCTATTTGCTAAATTTGACCTTGTTACGACTGAGAAAAGAGTTTTCAGTAGAAGACACAAACCAAGCATATACTGCCGTTATGTCGATGTCATATTCGAAATAGTAAGAAGAACTAATTGATCTAAAAAGTCATTTACAGCGAGATTCAGGACTCCAATTCAAACATGAACATTGTAACAATAGCAATCTTCCTTTCCTATTGTTAATAACAAAACCAGACGTATTCCTAAGCACTAGCGTATATACGAAGCTTACACACATAGGATTATGCCTAAATGGTAGGAGTAAGTGATCCCCAAAGATATAAAGCCAGTGTTCTCAATTCTTATATTCGTCGAGCCCTTACCCTGCTGCTCTGAATGGAGCAACATGAGTAGGGAGTTTGAAAGGATAACACAAGTACTAGTGAACAATGGCTAGAGTAACCAGGACGTAAACACCACAGTAAGACGACACATGGACAGATGGTACAATCCTGAACCAAGAACAGAAACTACAACACCTCCACTGCAGTGTTATGGTTTCTGTTCTTCTATTAGGAATGTACCATCACTTACATTTTATTACTAAAGCACCATGCACAGGGAATATAAGAAAGAGGAAAGAATAACGGAAGAAATAATTGGTAAAACAGTTAAAAGCACAACCCCTAACCAAACATAGGCATCATCATCATCATATACTATAAACCAAAGAATATTACTGACCATTAAAAGCAGCTCGAAGCCAAATGTTAAAAAAATTTCTAGATGTAGTCTAATGCTTATATTAACATGCACAAATCAACTGCTAAACAATAAAGTCTTAGCTGTAGTCTGCAGGGTAGACTGTTCCATGCCAATTGATCTGTAAGGTCACTTTGTTGAACTCTGGGGTCAGTTATCTCAAGGTTCCTAAGTTAATGTTAACTAACAATAGGCGACTGCATGCTATTGCTTCAAGTAACTTCAAGTACCTGTTGAAATTTAACTACATGAAGATATTGGGTATAGATCATCAATAGTTAATTGGTTTGAATTAATACAAATGCACTGATTCACATAATTTTGGTGATTTTGCTAACTATATCTAGCCTAGCTCTTTAAATACTTATTGTATAGTAACTATGGGGTTTAATTAAATAAAATAACAATATCAAATTATATTATTTAAGCAAGATAGTAAAATGATTAAATTGGTTGTCAAAAAGTAAGTCTTGTTACTTAACAACTATCTATGTGATTAATACTCTTGATAAATATTGTTTGACTTCGTTAAGACTGAATTAGATTTTATATTGAATTGATTATTTGTTATTTTTTTTATTATAAGTGACAAGGATAAAAATTTTGACCTTGACCTTGTTACGACTGAGAAAAGAGTTTTCAGTAGAAGACACAAACCAAGCATATACTGCCGTTATGTCGATGTCATATTCGAAATAGTAAGAAGAACTAATTGATCTAAAAAGTCATTTACAGCGAGATTCAGGACTCCAATTCAAACATGAACATTGTAACAATAGCAATCTTCCTTTCCTATTGTTAATAACAAAACCAGACGTATTCCTAAGCACTAGCGTATATACGAAGCTTACACACATAGGATTATGCCTAAATGGTAGGAGTAAGTGATCCCCAAAGATATAAAGCCAGTGTTCTCAATTCTTATATTCGTCGAGCCCTTACCCTGCTGCTCTGAATGGAGCAACATGAGTAGGGAGTTTGAAAGGATAACACAAGTACTAGTGAACAATGGCTAGAGTAACCAGGACGTAAACACCACAGTAAGACGACACATGGACAGATGGTACAATCCTGAACCAAGAACAGAAACTACAACACCTCCACTGCAGTGTTATGGTTTCTGTTCTTCTATTAGGAATGTACCATCACTTACATTTTATTACTAAAGCACCATGCACAGGGAATATAAGAAAGAGGAAAGAATAACGGAAGAAATAATTGGTAAAACAGTTAAAAGCACAACCCCTAACCAAACATAGGCATCATCATCATCATATACTATAAACCAAAGAATATTACTGACCATTAAAAGCAGCTCGAAGCCAAATGTTAAAAAAATTTCTAGATGTAGTCTAATGCTTATATTAACATGCACAAATCAACTGCTAAACAATAAAGTCTTAGCTGTAGTCTGCAGGGTAGACTGTTCCATGCCAATTGATCTGTAAGGTCACTTTGTTGAACTCTGGGGTCAGTTATCTCAAGTTTCCTAAGTTAATGTTAACTAACAATAGGCGACTGCATGCTATTGCTTCAAGTAACTTCAAGTACCTGTTGAAATTTAACTACATGAAGATATTGGGTATAGATCATCAATAGTTAATTGGTTTGAATTAATACAAATGCACTGATTCACATAATTTTGGTGATTTTGCTAACTATATCTAGCCTAGCTCTTTAAATACTTATTGTATAGTAACTATGGGGTTTAATTAAATAAAATAACAATATCAAATTATATTATTTAAGCAAGATAGTAAAATGATTAAATTGGTTGTCAAAAAGTAAGTCTTGTTACTTAACAACTATCTATGTGATTAATACTCTTGATAAATATTGTTTGACTTCGTTAAGACTGAATTAGATTTTATATTGAATTGATTATTTGTTATTTTTTTTATTATAAGTGACAAGGATAAAAATTTATATTTTCTTACTTTGAATACAACATTTCATCCACGGTTTAACGACCCACAGCTGTATAAAAAGGATTGGTCAATAACACGATCATTCTAATTGGTCGAGCAAAAAGTGTACATTAAACTTATCTCAGACTGATAACTGGAGCCTGAGTCTCAACTGCTAGACTCAATAACCACTCTTGGTGTGATTGTGGCTCAGTATTTTGTGGTGTTATTGTGTAAGAGCCTTTTTTTAACACCATGGTTTTGCTTTGTAGGATTAAGATGATAACTCATAGAGTAGCGCGCGATAAAATTAAGATTGAGGAGCAATGTGGTAGCGTGGTGAGTCACTGAACACGTGTGGTAGCGTGGTGAGTCACTGAACATGTGTAGTAGCGTGGTGAGTCACTGAACACGTGTAGTAGCGTGGTGAGTCACTGAACACGTGTACTAGTGTGGTGAGTCACTGAACACGTGTAGTAGCGTGGTGAGTCACTGAACATGTGTGGTAGCGTGGTGAGTCACTGAACACTTGTACTAGCGTGGTGAGTCACTGAACACGTGTACTAGCATGGTGAGTCACTGAATACGTGTAGTAGCGTGGTGAGTCACTGAACACGTGTAGTAGCGTGGTGAGTCACTGAACACGTGTGGTAGCGTGGTGAGTCACTGAACATGTGTAGTAGCGTGGTGAGTCACTGAACACGTGTAGTAGCGTGGTGAGTCACTGAACACGTGTAGTAGCGTGGTGAGTCACTGAACATGTGTAGTAGCGTGGTGAGTCACTGAACACGTGTACTAGCGTGGTGAGTCACTGAATACGTGTAGTAGCGTGGTGAGTCACTGAACACGTGTAGTAGCGTGGTGAGTCACTGAACATGTGTACTAGCGTGGTGAGTCACTGAATACGTGTACTAGCGTGGTGAGTCACTGAATACGTGTAGTAGCGTGGTGAGTCACTGAACACGTGTAGTAGCGTGGTGAGTCACTGAACGTGTGTGGTAGCGTGGTGAGTCACTGAACACGTGTAGTAGCGTGGTGAGTCACTGAACATGTGTGGTAGCGTGGTGAGTCACTGAACACTTGTACTAGCGTGGTGAGTCACTGAACACGTGTACTAGCGTGGTGAGTCACTGAATACGGGTAGTAGCGTGGTGAGTCACTGAACACGTGTACTAGCGTGGTGAGTCACTGAACACGTGTAGTAGCGTGGTGAGTCACTGAACACGTGTACTAGCGTGGTGAGTCACTGAACACGTAGTAGCGCGGTGAGTCACTGAAGACGTGTACTAGCGTGGTGAGTCACTGAACACGTGTACTAGCGTGGTGAGTCACTGAATACGTGTAGTAGCGTGGTGAGTCACTGAACACGTGTACTAGCGTGGTGAGTCACTGAACACGTGTACTAGCGTGGTGAGTCACTGAACACGTGTACTAGCGTGGTGAGTCACTGAACACGTGTACTAGCGTGGTGAGTCACTGAACACGTGTACTAGCGTGGTGAGTCACTGAACACGTGTACTAGCGTGGTGAGTCACTGAACACGTGTACTAGCGTGGTGAGTCACTGAACACGTGTACTAGCGTGGTGAGTCACTGAACACGTGTCAGCAGTTGATCTCGCCCCACATATATAGATTAAGTTTCAGATTAAATTATAGTTCTTGATCAGTATGGTAGTCTATATCCCTTTAAGTTTCTTAGGGTGCAAACACTGCTATTTAATTATCTTTATGGGTGCAGGATTTAGGTTCTAAACGTCACCTCCACAACGACACGCCCTCTCCGTTAGATTACAAACAAAAGAGTGAGCTGCTTTAGGAAGCTAAGTGCACATTTACCCCAGACGCCTGGGGTCTCAGAGCCGATCGGCACGAACCTGTAACAACGTTCTAGGACACTGTACTTGTTGGTTTTCTGGGTCTCCCTGAAGGTGGCTGCCCTACCTCCCTCAGCTGTTCTTCGAGGTAGATAGGTATCAGCCAATGTAGATGCACACGAGTAGTACACACGACCTGTTTACTCTTGTTACTTGTT